>NW_027422371.1:0-130186 GCF_037893015.1 Macrotis lagotis
GCAAGGAAATGGTAACGCAAGGCAAGGCACGGTAAGGCAAGACAAGTCTAATGCACGACAACGCACGGCTAGGCAATGCACGGCAAGGCAAGGAAAGTGTAACGCAAGGCAAGGCACGGTCAGTCGAGGCAAGGCTAATGCACGACAACGCAAGGCTAGGCAATGCACGGAAGGCAAGCAAAGAGTAACGGAAGGCAAGGAAGGCAAGGGAAACCAAGGCAAGGCAAGGGTAACGGAAGGAACGGCTCGGCAAGGGGAAACAAGGCTAAGGCACGGCAACGCAGGGCTAGGCAATGCACGGCAAGGCAAGGAAAGGGTAACGCAAGGCAAGGCACTGTCAGGCGAGGCAAAGCTAATGCACGACATCGCAAGGCTAGGCAGTGCACGGCTAGGCAAGGAAAGAGTAACGGAAGGATAGGAAGGCAAGGCAAAGCATGGCAAGGCAAGTGTAACAACAGGCACGGCACGGCAAGGGGAAACAAGGCTAAGGCACGACAACGCAAGGCTAGGCAATGCACGGAAGGCAAGGAAAGAGTAACGGAAGTCAAGGAATGCAAAGGAAAGCAGGGGAAGGCAAGGGTAACGAAAGGAACGGCACGGTAAGGGGAAAAAAGGCTAAGGCACGGCAACGCAGGGCTAGGCAATGCACGGCAAGGCAAGGAAAGGGTAACGCAAGGCAAGGCACTGTCAGGCGAGGCAAAGCTAATGCACGACATCGCAAGGCTAGGCAGTGCACGGCTAGGCAAGGAAAGAGTAACGGAAGGAAAGGAAGGCAATGCAAATCATGGCAAGGCAAGTGTAACAACAGGCACGGCACGGCAAGGGGAAACAAGGCTAAGGCACGACAACGCAAGGCTAGGCAATAAGGCTAAGGCACGACAACGCAAGGCTAGGCAATGCACGGAAGGCAAGCAAAGAGTAACGGAAGGCAAGGAAGGCAACGGAAAGCAAGGCAACGCAAGCAAGGCTATGGCAAGGTGAAAAAAGGCTGAGGCACGACCACGCAAGACTAGGCAATGCACGGAAGGCAAGCAAAGAGTAACGGAAGGCAAGGAAGGCTAGGGAAAGCAGGGGAAGGCAAGGGTAACGGAAGGAACGGCAGGGTAAGGGCAAACAAGACTAAGGCACGACAACACAGGGCTAGGCAATGCAGGGCAAGGCAAGGAAATGGTAACGCAAGGCAAGGCACGGTTTGGGGAGGCAAGGCTAATGCACGACAACGCAAGGCTAGACAGTGCACGGCTAGGCAAGGAAAGAGTAACGGAAGGAAATGAAGGCAAGGCAAAGCAAGGCAATGCAAGTGTAACAAAAGGCAAGGCACGGCAAGGGGAAACAAGGCTAAGGAACGGCAACGCACGGCTAGGCAATGCACGGCCAGGCAAGGAAAGGGTAACGCAAGGCAAGGCACGGTAAGGCAAGACAAGGCTAATGCACGACAACGCACGGCTAGGCAATGCACGGCAAGGCAAGGAAAGGGTAACGCAAGGCAAGGCACGGTCAGGCGAGGCAAGGCTAATGCACGACAACGCAAGGCTAGACAATGCACGGAAGGCAAGCAAAGAGTAATGGAAGGCAAGGAAGGCAACGGAAACCAAGGCAAGGCAAGGGTAACGGAAGGAACGGCTCCGCAAGGGGATACAAGGCTAAGGCACGGCAACGCAGGGCTAGGCAATGCACGGCAAGGCAAGGAAAGTGTAACGCAAGGCAAGGCACTGTCAGGCGAGGCAAAGCTAATACACGACATCGCAAGGCTAGGCAGTGCACGGCTAGGCAAGGAAAGGGTAACGGAAAGAAAGGAAGGCAAGGCAAAGCATGGCAAGGCAAGTGTAAAAACAGGCACGGCACGGCAAGTGGAAACAAGTCTAAGGCACGACAACGCAAGGCTAGGCAAAGCACGGAAGGCAAGCAAAGAGTAACGGAAGGCAAGGAATGCAAAGGAAAGCAGGGGAAGGAAAGGGTAACGAAAGGAACGGCACGGTAAGGGGAAACAAGGCTAAGGCACGACAACACAGGGCTAGGCAATGCAGGGCAAGGCAAGGAAAGGGTAACGCAAGGCAAGGCACGGTTTGGGGAGGCAAGGCTAATGCACGACAACGCAAGGCTAGGCAATGCACGGAAGGCAAGCAAAGAGTAACGGAAGGCAAGGAATGCAAGGCAAAGCAAGGCAACGCAAGCAAGGCTATGGCTAGGTGAAAAAAGGCTAAGGCACGACAACGCAAGGCTAGGCAATGCACGGAAGGCAAGCAAAGAGTAACGGAATGGAAGGAAGGCAAGGCAAAGCAAGGCAAAGCAAGCAAGGCTATGGCAAGCTGAAAAAAGGCTAAGGCACCACAACGCACGGCTAGGCAATGCACGGCCAGCCAAGGAAAAGGTAACGCAAGGCAAGGCACTGTGAGGCAAGGCAAGGCTGATGCACGACAGCGCAAGGCTAGGCAATGCACGGCAAGGCAAGCAAAGAGTAACGGAAGGCAAGGAAGGCAAGGGAAAGCAAGGCAAGTCAAGGGTAACGGAAGGAACGGCACGGCAAGGGGAAACAAGGCTATGGCACGACAACGCCCGGCTAGGCAATGCACTGCAAGGCAAGGAAAGGGTAACGCAAGGCAAGGCACGGTGAGGCAAGGCAAGGCTAAGGCACGACAACGCAAGGCTAGGCAATGCACGGAAGGCAAGCAAAGAGTAACGGAAGGCAAGGAATGCAAGGGAAAGCAGGGGAAGGCAAGGTAAACGAAAGGAACGGCACGGTAAGGGGAAACAAGGCTAAGGCACGACAACACAGTGCTAGGCAATGCAGGGCAAGGCAAGGTAAGGGTAACGCAAGGCAAGGCACGGTCAGGCGAGGCAAGGCTAAGGCACGACAACGCAAGGCTAGGCAATTCACGGCAAGGCAAGGAAATGGTAACGCAAGGCAGGGCACGGTTTGGGGAGGCAAGGCTAATGCATGACAACGCAAGGCTAGGCAGTGCACGGCTAGGCCAGGAAAGAGTAACGGAAGGAAAAGAAGGCAAGGCAACGCAAGGCAAGGCAAGTGTAACAAAAGGCAAGGCACGGCAAGGGGAAACAAGGCTAAGGAACGGCAACGCACGGCTAGGCAATGCACGGCCAGGCAAGTAAAGGGTAACGCAAGGCAAGGCACGGTAAGGCAAGACAAGGCTAATGCACGACAACGCACGGCTAGGCAATGCACGGCAAGGCAAGGAAAGGGTAACGCAAGGCAAGGCACGGTCAGTCGAGGCAAGGCTAATGCACGACAACGCAAGGCTAGGCAATGCACGGAAGGCAAGCAAAGAGTAACGGAAGGCAAGGAAGGCAAGGGAAACCAAGGCAAGGCAAGGGTAACGGAAGGAACGGCTCGGCAAGGGGAAACAAGGCTAAGGCACGGCAACGCAGGGCTAGGCAATGCACGGCAAGGCAAGGAAAGGGTAACGCAAGGCAAGGCACTGTCAGGCGAGGCAAAGCTAATGCACGACATCGCAAGGCTAGGCAGTGCACGGCTAGGCAAGGAAAGAGTAACGGAAGGAAAGGAAGGCAAGGCAAAGCAAGGCAAGGCAAGTGTAACAAAAGGCAAGGCACGGCAAGGGGAAACAGGCAAGGCTAAGGCACGACAACGCAAGGCTAGGCAATGCACGGAAGGCAAGGAAAGAGTAACGGAAGTCAAGGAATGCAAAGGAAAGCAGGGGAAGGCAAGGGTAACGAAAGGAACGGCACGGTAAGGGGAAACAAGGCTAAGGCACGGCAACGCAGGGCTAGGCAATGCACGGCAAGGCAAGGAAAGGGTAACGCAAGGCAAGGCACTGTCAGGCGAGGCAAAGCTAATGCACGACATCGCAAGGCTAGGCAGTGCACGGCTAGGCAAGGAAAGAGTAACGGAAGGAAAGGAAGGCAAGGCAAATCATGGCAAGGCAAGTGTAACAACAGGCACGGCACGGCAAGGTGGAGGCAAGGCTAAGGCACGACAACGCAAGGCTAGACAATGCACGGAAGGCAAGCAAAGAGTAACGGAAGGCAAGGAATGCAAGGCAAAGCAAGGCAACGCAAGCAAGGCTATGGCAAGGTGAAAAAAGGCTAAGGCACGACCACGCAAGGCTAGGCAATGCACGGAAGGCAAGCAAAGAGTAACGGAAGGCAAGGAAGGCAAGGGAAAGCAAGGCAACGCAAGCAAGGCTATGGCAAGGTGAAAAAAGGCTGAGGCACGACCACGCAAGGCTAGGCAATGCACGGAAGGCAAGCAAAGAGTAACGGAAGGCAAGGAAGGCTAGGGAAAGCAGGGGAAGGCAAGGGTAACGGAAGGAACGGCAGGGTAAGGGCAAACAAGACTAAGGCACGACAACACAGGGCTAGGCAATGCAGGGCAAGGCAAGGAAATGGTAACGCAAGGCAAGGCACGGTTTGGGGAGGCAAGGCTAATGCACGACAACGCAAGGCTAGACAGTGCACGGCTAGGCAAGGAAAGAGTAACGGAAGGAAAGGAAGGCAAGGCAAAGCAAGGCAATGCAAGTGTAACAAAAGGCAAGGCACGGCAAGGGGAAACAAGGCTAAGGAACGGCAACGCACGGCTAGGCAATGCACGGCCAGGCAAGGAAAGGGTAACGCAAGGCAAGGCACGGTAAGGCAAGACAAGGCTAAGGCACGACAACGCACGGCTAGGCAATGCACGGCAAGGCAAGGAAAGGGTAACGCAAGGCAAGGCACGGTCAGGCGAGGCAAGGCTAATGCACGACAACGCAAGGCTAGGCAATGCACGGAAGGCAAGCAAAGAGTAACGGAAGGCAAGGAAGGCAAGGGAAACCAAGGCAAGGCAAGGGTAACGGAAGGAACGGCTCGGCAAGGGGAAACAAGGCTAAGGCACGGCAACGCAGGGCTAGGCAATGCACGGCAAGGCAAGGAAAGGGTAACGCAAGGCAAGGCACTGTCAGGCGAGGCAAAGCTAATGCACGACATCGCAAGGCTAGGCAGTGTACGGCTAGGCAAGGAAAGAGTAACGGAAGGAAAGGAAGGCAAGGCAAAGCATGGCAAGGCAAGTGTAACAACAGGCACGGCACGGCAAGGGGAAACAAGGCTAAGGCACGACAACGCAAGGCTAGGCAAAGCACGGAAGGCAAGCAAAGAGTAACGGAAGGCAAGGAATGCAAAGGAAAGCAGGGGAAGGCAAGGGTAACGAAAGGAACGGCACGGTAAGGGGAAACAAGGCTAAGGCACGACAACACAGGGCTAGGCAATGCAGGGCAAGGTATGGAAAGGGTAACGCAAGGCAAGGCACGGTTTGGGGAGGCAAGGCTAATGCACGACAACGCAAGGCTAGGCAGTGCACGGCTAGGCAAGGAAAGAGTAACGGAAGGAAAGGAAGGCAAGGCAAATCATGGCAAGGCAAGTGTAACAACAGGCACGGCACGGCAAGGGGAAACAAGGCTAAGGCACGACAACGCAAGGCTAGGCAATGCACGGAAGGCAAGCAAAGAGTAACGGAAGGCAAGGAATGCAAGGCAAAGCAAGGCAACGCAAGCAAGGCTATGGCAAGGTGAAAAAAGGCTAAGGCACGACCACGCAAGGCTAGGCAATGCACGGAAGGCAAGCAAAGAGTAACGGAAGGCAAGGAAGGCAAGGGAAAGCAAGGCAACGCAAGCAAGGCTATTGCAAGGTGAAAAAAGGCTGAGGCACGACCACGCAAGGCTAGGCAATGCACGGAAGGCAAGCAAAGAGTAACGGAAGGCAAGGAAGGCTAGGGAAAGCAGGGGAAGGCAAGGGTAACGGAAGGAACGGCAGGGTAAGGGCAAACAAGACTAAGGCACGACAACACAGGGCTAGGCAATGCAGGGCAAGGCAAGGAAATGGTAACGCAAGGCAAGGCACGGTTTGGGGAGGCAAGGCTAATGCACGACAACGCAAGGGTAGACAGTGCACGGCTAGGCAAGGAAAGAGTAACGGAAGGAAAGGAAGGCAAGGCAAAGCAAGGCAATGCAAGTGTAACAAAAGGCAAGGCACGGCAAGGGGAAACAAGGCTAAGGAATGGCAACGCACGGCTAGGCAATGCACGGCCAGGCAAGGAAAGGGTAACGCAAGGCAAGGCACGGTAAGGCAAGACAAGGCTAAGGCACGACAACGCACGGCTAGGCAATGCACGGCAAGGCAAGGAAAGGGTAACGCAAGGCAAGGCACGGTCAGGCGAGGCAAGGCTAATGCACGACAACGCAAGGCTAGGCAATGCACGGAAGGCAAGCAAAGAGTAACGGAAGGCAAGGAAGGCAAGGGAAACCAAGGCAAGGCAAGGGTAACGGAAGGAACGGCTCGGCAAGGGGAAACAAGGCTAAGGCACGGCAACGCAGGGCTAGGCAATGCACGGCAAGGCAAGGAAAGGGTAACGCAAGGCAAGGCACTGTCAGGCGAGGCAAAGCTAATGCACGACATCGCAAGGCTAGGCAGTGTACGGCTAGGCAAGGAAAGAGTAACGGAAGGAAAGGAAGGCAAGGCAAAGCATGGCAAGGCAAGTGTAACAACAGGCACGGCACGGCAAGGGGAAACAAGGCTAAGGCACGACAACGGAAGGCTAGGTAATGCACGGAAGGCAAGCAAAGAGTAACGGAAGGCAAGGAATGCAAAGGAAAGCAGGGGAAGGCAAGGGTAACGAAAGGAACGGCACGGTAAGGGGAAACAAGGCTAAGGCACGGCAACGCACGGCTAGGCAATGCACGGCAAGGCAAGGAAAGGGTAACGCAAGGCAAGGCACGGTGAGGCAAGGCAAGGCTGATGCACGACAACGCACGGCTAGGCAATGCACGGCAAGGCAAGGAAAGGGTAATGCCAGGGAAGGCACGGTCAGGCGAGGCAAGGCTAACGCACGACAACGCAAGGCTAGGCAATGCACGGAAGGCAAGCAAAGAGTAACGGAAGGCAAGGAATGCAAGGCAAAGCAAGGCAACGCAAGCAAGGCTATGGCTAGGTGAAAAAAGGCTAAGGCACGACAACGCAAGGCTAGGCAATGCACGGAAGGCAAGCAAAGAGTAACGGAATGGAAGGAAGGCAAGGCAAAGCAAGGCAAAGCAAGCAAGGCTATGGCAAGCTGAAAAAAGGCTAAGGCACCACAACGCACGGCTAGGCAATGCACGGCCAGCCAAGGAAAAGGTAACGCAAGGCAAGGCACTGTGAGGCAAGGCAAGGCTGATGCACGACAGCGCAAGGCTAGGCAATGCACGGCAAGGCAAGCAAAGAGTAACGGAAGGCAAGGAAGGCAAGGGAAAGCAAGGCAAGGCAAGGGTAACGGAAGGAACGGCACGGCAAGGGGAAACAAGGCTATGGCACGACAACGCCCGGCTAGGCAATGCACTGCAAGGCAAGGAAAGGGTAACGCAAGGCAAGGCACGGTGAGGCAAGGCAAGGCTAAGGCACGACAACGCAAGGCTAGGCAATGCACGGAAGGCAAGCAAAGAGTAACGGAAGGCAAGGAATGCAAGGGAAAGCAGGGGAAGGCAAGGTAAACGAAAGGAACGGCACGGTAAGGGGAAACAAGGCTAAGGCACGACAACACAGTGCTAGGCAATGCAGGGCAAGGCAAGGTAAGGGTAACGCAAGGCAAGGCACGGTCAGGCGAGGCAAGGCTAAGGCACGACAACGCAAGGCTAGGCAATTCACGGCAAGGCAAGGAAATGGTAACGCAAGGCAGGGCACGGTTTGGGGAGGCAAGGCTAATGCATGACAACGCAAGGCTAGGCAGTGCACGGCTAGGCCAGGAAAGAGTAACGGAAGGAAAAGAAGGCAAGGCAAAGCAAGGCAAGGCAAGTGTAACAAAAGGCAAGGCACGGCAAGGGGAAACAAGGCTAAGGAACGGCAACGCACGGCTAGGCAATGCACGGCCAGGCAAGGAAAGGGTAACGCAAGGCAAGGCACGGTAAGGCAAGACAAGGCTAATGCACGACAACGCACGGCTAGGCAATGCACGGCAAGGCAAGGAAAGGGTAACGCAAGGCAAGGCACGGTCAGTCGAGGCAAGGCTAATGCACGACAACGCAAGGCTAGGCAATGCACGGAAGGCAAGCAAAGAGTAACGGAAGGCAAGGAAGGCAAGGGAAACCAAGGCAAGGCAAGGGTAACGGAAGGAACGGCTCGGCAAGGGGAAACAAGGCTAAGGCACGGCAACGCAGGGCTAGGCAATGCACGGCAAGGCAAGGAAAGGGTAACGCAAGGCAAGGCACTGTCAGGCGAGGCAAAGCTAATGCACGACATCGCAAGGCTAGGCAGTGCACGGCTAGGCAAGGAAAGAGTAACGGAAGGAAAGGAAGGCAAGGCAAAGCATGGCAAGGCAAGTGTAACAACAGGCACGGCACGGCAAGGGGAAACAAGGTTAAGGCACGACAACGCAAGGCTAGGCAATGCACGGAAGGCAAGGAAAGAGTAACGGAAGTCAAGGAATGCAAAGGAAAGCAGGGGAAGGCAAGGGTAACGAAAGGAACGGCACGGTAAGGGGAAACAAGGCTAAGGCACGGCAACGCAGGGCTAGGCAATGCACGGCAAGGCAAGGAAAGGGTAACGCAAGGCAAGGCACTGTCAGGCGAGGCAAAGCTAATGCACGACATCGCAAGGCTAGGCAGTGCACGGCTAGGCAAGGAAAGAGTAACGGAAGGAAAGGAAGGCAAGGCAAATCATGGCAAGGCAAGTGTAACAACAGGCACGGCACGGCAAGGGGAAACAAGGCTAAGGCACTACAACGCAAGGCTAGGCAATGCACGGAAGGCAAGCAAAGAGTAACGGAAGGCAAGGAATGCAAGGCAAAGCAAGGCAACGCAAGCAAGACTATGGCAAGGTGAAAAAAGGCTAAGGCACGACCACGCAAGGCTAGGCAATGCACGGAAGGCAAGCAAAGAGTAACGGAAGGCAAGGAAGGCAAGGGAAAGCAAGGCAACGCAAGCAAGGCTATGGCAAGGTGAAAAAAGGCTGAGGCACGACCACGCAAGGCTAGGCAATGCACGGAAGGCAAGCAAAGAGTAACGGAAGGCAAGGAAGGCTAGGGAAAGCAGGGGAAGGCAAGGGTAACGGAAGGAACGGCAGGATAAGGGCAAACAAGACTAAGGCACGACAACACAGGGCTAGGCAATGCAGGGCAAGGCAAGGAAATGGTAACGCAAGGCAAGGCACGGTTTGGGGAGGCAAGGCTAATGAACGACAACGCAAGGCTAGACAGTGCACGGCTAGGCAAGGAAAGAGTAACGGAAGGAAAGGAAGGCAAGGCAAAGCAAGGCAATGCAAGTGTAACAAAAGGCAAGGCACGGCAAGGGGAAACAAGGCTAAGGAACGGCAACGCACGGCTAGGCAATGCACGGCCAGGCAAGGAAAGGGTAACGCAAGGCAAGGCACGGTAAGGCAAGACAAGGCTAATGCACGACAACGCACGGCTAGGCAATGCACGGCAAGGCAAGGAAAGGGTAACGCAAGGCAAGGCACGGTCAGGTGAGGCAAGGCTAATGCACGACAACGCAAGGCTACACAATGCACCGAAGGCAAGCAAAGAGTAATGGAAGGCAAGGAAGGCAAGGGAAACCAAGGCAAGGCAAGGGTAACGGAAGGAACGGCTCGGCAAGGGGAAACAAGGCTAAGGCACGGCAACGCAGGGCTAGGCAATGCACGGCAAGGCAAGGAAAGTGTAACGCAAGGCAAGGCACTGTCAGGCGAGGCAAAGCTAATACACGACATCGCAAGGCTAGGCAGTGCACGGCTAGGCAAGGAAAGAGTAACGGAAGGAAAGGAAGGCAAGGCAAAGCATGGCAAGGCAAGTGTAAAAACAGGCACGGCACGGCAAGTGGAAACAAGGCTAAGGCACGACAACGCAAGGCTAGGCAAAGCACGGAAGGCAAGCAAAGAGTAACGGAAGGCAAGGAATGCAAAGGAAAGCAGGGGAAGGCAAGGGTAACGAAAGGAACGGCACGGTAAGGGGAAACAAGGCTAAGGCACGACAACACAGGGCTAGGCAATGCAGGGCAAGGCAAGGAAAGGGTAACGCAAGGCAAGGCACGGTTTGGGGAGGCAAGGCTAATGCACGACAACGCAAGGCTAGGCAATGCACGGAAGGCAAGCAAAGAGTAACGGAAGGCAAGGAATGCAAGGCAAAGCAAGGCAACGCAAGCAAGGCTATGGCTAGGTGAAAAAAGGCTAAGGCACGACAACGCAAGGCTAGGCAATGCACGGAAGGCAAGCAAAGAGTAACGGAATGGAAGGAAGGCAAGGCAAAGCAAGGCAAAGCAAGCAAGGCTATGGCAAGCTGAAAAAAGTCTAAGGCACCACAACGCAAGGCTAGGCAATACACGGCCAGCCAAGGAAAAGGTAACGCAAGGCAAGGCACTGTGAGGCAAGGCAAGGCTGATGCACGACAGCGCAAGGCTAGGCAATGCACGGCAAGGCAAGGAGAGGGTAACGCAAGGCAAGGCACGGTGAGGCAAGACAAGGCAAATGCACGACAACGCCCGGCTAAGCAATGCACGGCAAGGTAAGGAAAGGGTACCGCAAGGCAAGGCACGGTCAGCCGAGGAAAGGCTAACGAACGACAACGCAAGGCTAGGCAATGCACGGAAGGCAAGCAAAGAGTAACGGAAGGCAAGGAAGGCAAGTGAAAGCAAGGCAAGGCAAGGGTAACGGAAGGAACGGCACGGCAAGGGGAAACAAGGCTATGGCACGACAACGCCCGGCTAGGCAATGCACTGCAAGGCAAGGAAAGGGTAACGCAAGGCAAGGCACGGTGAGGCAAGGCAAGGCTAAGGCACGACAACGCAAGGCTAGGCAATGCACGGAAGGCAAGCAAAGAGTAACGGAAGGCAAGGAATGCAAGGGAAAGCAGGGGAAGGCAAGGTAAACGAAAGGAACGGCACGGTAAGGGGAAACAAGGCTAAGGCACGACAACACAGTGCTAGGCAATGCAGGGCAAGGCAAGGAAAGGGTAATGCCAGGGAAGGCACGGTCAGGCGAGGCAAGGCTAAGGCACGACAACGCAAGGCTAGGCAATGCACGGAAGGCAAGCAAAGAGTAACGGAAGGCAAGGAAGGCAAGGGAAAGCAAGGCAACGCAAGCAAGGCTATGGCAAGGTGAAAAAAGGCTGAGGCACGACCACGCAAGACTAGGCAATGCACGGAAGGCAAGCAAAGAGTAACGGAAGGCAAGGAAGGCTAGGGAAAGCAGGGGAAGGCAAGGGTAACGGAAGGAACGGCAGGGTAAGGGCAAACAAGACTAAGGCACGACAACACAGGGCTAGGCAATGCAGGGCAAGGCAAGGAAATGGTAACGCAAGGCAAGGCACGGTTTGGGGAGGCAAGGCTAATGCACGACAACGCAAGGCTAGACAGTGCACGGCTAGGCAAGGAAAGAGTAACGGAAGGAAAGGAAGGCAAGGCAAAGCAAGGCAATGCAAGTGTAACAAAAGGCAAGGCACGGCAAGGGGAAACAAGGCTAAGGAACGGCAACGCACGGCTAGGCAATGCACGGCCAGGCAAGGAAAGGGTAACGCAAGGCAAGGCACGGTAAGGCAAGACAAGGCTAATGCACGACAACGCACGGCTAGGCAATGCACGGCAAGGCAAGGAAAGGGTAACGCAAGGCAAGGCACGGTCAGGCGAGGCAAGGCTAATGCACGACAACGCAAGGCTAGACAATGCACGGAAGGCAAGCAAAGAGTAATGGAAGGCAAGGAAGGCAACGGAAACCAAGGCAATTCAAGGGTAACGGAAGGAACGGCTCCGCAAGGGGATACAAGGCTAAGGCACGGCAACGCAGGGCTAGGCAATGCACGGCAAGGCAAGGAAAGTGTAACGCAAGGCAAGGCACTGTCAGGCGAGGCAAAGCTAATACACGACATCGCAAGGCTAGGCAGTGCACGGCTAGGCAAGGAAAGGGTAACGGAAGGAAAGGAAGGCAAGGCAAAGCATTGCAAGGCAAGTGTAAAAACAGGCACGGCACGGCAAGTGGAAACAAGTCTAAGGCACGACAACGCAAGGCTAGGCAAAGCACGGAAGGCAAGCAAAGAGTAACGGAAGGCAAGGAATGCAAAGGAAAGCAGGGGAAGTCAAGGGTAACGAAAGGAACGGCACGGTAAGGGGAAACAAGGCTAAGGCACGACAACACAGGGCTAGGCAATGCAGGGCAAGGCAAGGAAAGGGTAACGCAAGGCAAGGCACGGTTTGGGGAGGCAAGGCTAATGCACGACAACGCAAGGCTAGGCAATGCACGGAAGGCAAGCAAAGAGTAACGGAAGGCAAGGAATGCAAGGCAAAGCAAGGCAACGCAAGCAAGGCTATGGCTAGGTGAAAAAAGGCTAAGGCACGACAACGCAAGGCTAGGCAATGCACGGAAGGCAAGCAAAGAGTAACGGAATGGAAGGAAGGCAAGGCAAAGCAAGGCAAAGCAAGCAAGGCTATGGCAAGCTGAAAAAAGGCTAAGGCACCACAACGCACGGCTAGGCAATGCACGGCCAGCCAAGGAAAAGGTAACGCAAGGCAAGGCACTGTGAGGCAAGGCAAGGCTGATGCACGACAGCGCAAGGCTAGGCAATGCACGGCAAGGCAAGCAAAGAGTAACGGAAGGCAAGGAAGGCAAGGGAAAGCAAGGCAAGGCAAGGGTAACGGAAGGAACGGCACGGCAAGGGGAAACAAGGCTATGGCACGACAACGCCCGGCTAGGCAATGCACTGCAAGGCAAGGAAAGGGTAACGCAAGGCAAGGCACGGTGAGGCAAGGCAAGGCTAAGGCACGACAACGCAAGGCTAGGCAATGCACGGAAGGCAAGCAAAGAGTAACGGAAGGCAAGGAATGCAAGGGAAAGCAGGGGAAGGCAAGGTAAACGAAAGGAACGGCACGGTAAGGGGAAACAAGGCTAAGGCACGACAACACAGTGCTAGGCAATGCAGGGCAAGGCAAGGTAAGGGTAACGCAAGGCAAGGCACGGTCAGGCGAGGCAAGGCTAAGGCACGACAACGCAAGGCTAGGCAATTCACGGCAAGGCAAGGAAATGGTAACGCAAGGCAGGGCACGGTTTGGGGAGGCAAGGCTAATGCATGACAACGCAAGGCTAGGCAGTGCACGGCTAGGCCAGGAAAGAGTAACGGAAGGAAAAGAAGGCAAGGCAAAGCAAGGCAAGGCAAGTGTAACAAAAGGCAAGGCACGGCAAGGGGAAACAAGGCTAAGGAACGGCAACGCACGGCTAGGCAATGCACGGCCAGGCAAGGAAAGGGTAACGCAAGGCAAGGCACGGTAAGGCAAGACAAGGCTAATGCACGACAACGCACGCCTAGGCAATGCACGGCAAGGCAAGGAAAGGGTAACGCAAGGCAAGGCACGGTCAGTCGAGGCAAGGCTAATGCACGACAACGCAAGGCTAGGCAATGCACGGAAGGCAAGCAAAGAGTAACGGAAGGCAAGGAAGGCAAGGGAAACCAAGGCAAGGCAAGGGTAACGGAAGGAACGGCTCGGCAAGGGGAAACAAGGCTAAGGCACGGCAACGCAGGGCTAGGCAATGCACGGCAAGGCAAGGAAAGGGTAACGCAAGGCAAGGCACTGTCAGGCGAGGCAAAGCTAATGCACGACATCGCAAGGCTAGGCAGTGCACGGCTAGGCAAGGAAAGAGTAACGGAAGGAAAGGAAGGCAAGGCAAATCATGGCAAGGCAAGTGTAACAACAGGCACGGCACGGCAAGGGGAAACAAGGCTAAGGCACGACAACGCAAGGCTAAGCAATGCACGGAAGGCAAGCAAAGAGTAACGGAAGGCAAGGAATGCAAGGCAAAGCAAGGCAACGCAAGCAAGGCTATGGCAAGGTGAAAAAAGGCTAAGGCACGACCACGCAAGGCTAGGCAATGCACGGAAGGCAAGCAAAGAGTAACGGAAGGCAAGGAAGGCAAGGGAAAGCAAGGCAACGCAAGCAAGGCTATGGCAAGGTGAAAAAAGGCTGAGGCACGACCACGCAAGGCTAGGCAATGCACGGAAGGCAAGCAAAGAGTAACGGAAGGCAAGGAAGGCTAGGGAAAGCAGGGGAAGGCAAGGGTAACGGAAGGAACGGCAGGGTAAGGGCAAACAAGACTAAGGCACGACAACACAGGGCTAGGCAATGCAGGGCAAGGCAAGGAAATGGTAACGCAAGGCAAGGCACGGTTTGGGGAGGCAAGGCTAATGCACGACAACGCAAGGCTAGACAGTGCACGGCTAGGCAAGGAAAGAGTAACGGAAGGAAAGGAAGGCAAGGCAAAGCAAGGCAATGCAAGTGTAACAAAAGGCAAGGCACGGCAAGGGGAAACAAGGCTAAGGAACGGCAACGCACGGCTAGGCAATGCACGGCCAGGCAAGGAAAGGGTAACGCCAGGCAAGGCACGGTAAGGCAAGACAAGGCTAAGGCACGACAACGCACGGCTAGGCAATGCACGGCAAGGCAAGGAAAGGGTAACGCAAGGCAAGGCACGGTCAGGCGAGGCAAGGCTAATGCACGACAACGCAAGGCTAGGCAATGCACGGAAGGCAAGCAAAGAGTTACGGAAGGCAAGGAAGGCAAGGGAAACCAAGGCAAGGCAAGGGTAACGGAAGGAACGGCTCGGCAAGGGGAAAGAAGGCTAAGGCACGGCAACGCAGGGCTAGGCAATGCACGGCAAGGCAAGGAAAGGGTAACGCAAGGCAAGGCACTGTCAGGCGAGGCAAAGCTAATGCACGACATCGCAAGGCTAGGCAGTGTACGGCTAGGCAAGGAAAGAGTAACGGAAGGAAAGGAAGGCAAGGCAAAGCATGGCAAGGCAAGTGTAACAACAGGCACGGCACGGCAAGGGGAAACAAGGCTAAGGCACGACAACGCAAGGCTAGGCAAAGCACGGAAGGCAAGCAAAGAGTAACGGAAGGCAAGGAATGCAAAGGAAAGCAGGGGAAGGCAAGGGTAACGAAAGGAAGGGCACGGTAAGGGGAAACAAGGCTAAGGCACGACAACACAGGGCTAGGCAATGCAGGGCAAGGCAAGGAAAGGGTAACGCAAGGCAAGGCACGGTTTGGGGAGGCAAGGCTAATGCACGACAACGCAAGGCTAGGCAGTGCACGGCTAGGCAAGGAAAGAGTAACGGAAGGAAAGGAAGGCAAGGCAAATCATCGCAAGGCAAGTGTAACAACAGGCACGGCACGGCAAGGGGAAACAAGGCTAAGGCACGACAACGCAAGGCTAGGCAATGCACGGAAGGCAAGCAAAGAGTAACGGAAGGCAAGGAATGCAAGGCAAAGCAAGGCAACGCAAGCAAGGCTATGGCAAGGTGAAAAAAGGCTAAGGCACGACCACGCAAGGCTAGGCAATGCACGGAAGGCAAGCAAAGAGTAACGGAAGGCAAGGAAGGCAAGGGAAAGCAAGGCAACGCAAGCAAGGCTATGGCAAGGTGAAAAAAGGCTGAGGCACGACCACGCAAGGCTAGGCAATGCACGGAAGGCAAGCAAAGAGTAACGGAAGGCAAGGAAGGCTAGGGAAAGCAGGGGAAGGCAAGGGTAACGGAAGGAACGGCAGGGTAAGGGCAAAGAAGACTAAGGAACGACAACACAGGGCTAGGCAATGCAGGGCAAGGCAAGGAATTGGTAACGCAAGGCAAGGCACGGTTTGGGGAGGCAAGGCTAATGCACGACAACGCAAGGCTAGACAGTGCACGGCTAGGCAAGGAAAGAGTAACGGAAGGAAAGGAAGGCAAGGCAAAGCAAGGCAATGCAAGTGTAACAAAAGGCAAGGCACGGCAAGGGGAAACAAGGCTAAGGAACGGCAACGCACGGCTAGGCAATGCACGGCCAGGCAAGGAAAGGGTAACGCAAGGCAAGGCACGGTAAGGCAAGACAAGGCTAATGCACGACAACGCACGGCTAGGCAATGCACGGCAAGGCAAGGAAAGGGTAACGCAAGGCAAGGCACGGTCAGGCGAGGCAAGGCTAATGCACGACAACGCAAGGCTAGACAATGCACCGAAGGCAAGCAAAGAGTAATGGAAGGCAAGGAAGGCAAGGGAAACCAAGGCAAGGCAAGGGTAACGGAAGGAACGGCTCGGCAAGGGGAAACAAGGCTAAGGCACGGCAACGCAGGGCTAGGCAATGCACGGCAAGGCAAGGAAAGTGTAACGCAAGGCAAGGCACTGTCAGGCGAGGCAAAGCTAATACACGACATCGCAAGGCTAGGCAGTGCACGGCTAGGCAAGGAAAGAGTAACGGAAGGAAAGGAAGGCAAGGCAAAGCATGGCAAGGCAAGTGTAAAAACAGGCACGGCACGGCAAGTGGAAACAAGGCTAAGGCACGACAACGCAAGGCTAGGCAAAGCACGGAAGGCAAGCAAAGAGTAACGGAAGGCAAGGAATGCAAAGGAAAGCAGGGGAAGGCAAGGGTAACGAAAGGAACGGCACGGTCAGGGGAAACAAGGCTAAGGCACGACAACACAGGGCTAGGCAATGCAGGGCAAGGCAAGGAAAGGGTAACGCAACGCAAGGCACGGTTTGGGGAGGCAAGGCTAATGCACGACAACGCAAGGCTAGGCAACGCACGGAAGGCAAGCAAAGAGTAACGGAAGGCAAGGAATGCAAGGCAAAGCAAGGCAACGCAAGCAAGGCTATGGCTAGGTGAAAAAAGGCTAAGGCACGACAACGCAAGGCTAGGCAATGCACGGAAGGCAAGCAAAGAGTAACGGAATGGAAGGAAGGCAAGGCAAAGCAAGGCAAAGCAAGCAAGGCTATGGCAAGCTGAAAAAAGTCTAAGGCACCACAACGGACGGCTAGGCAATGCACGGCCAGCCAAGGAAAAGGTAACGCAAGACAAGGCACTGTGAGGCAAGGCAAGGCTGATGCACGACAGCGCAAGGCTAGGCAATGCACGGCAAGGCAAGGAGAGGGTAACGCAAGGCAAGGCACGGTGAGGCAAGACAAGGCAAATGCACGACAACGCCCGGCTAAGCAATGCACGGCAAGGTAAGGAAAGGGTACCGCAAGGCAAGGCACGGTCAGCCGAGGAAAGGCTAACGAACGACAACGCAAGGCTAGGCAATGCACGGAAGGCAAGCAAAGAGTAACGGAAGGCAAGGAAGGCAAGGGAAAGCAAGGCAAGGCAAGGGTAACGGAAGGAACGGCACGGCAAGGGGAAACAAGGCTATGGCACGACAACGCCCGGCTAGGCAATGCACTGCAAGGCAAGGAAAGGGTAACGCAAGGCAAGGCACGGTGAGGCAAGGCAAGGCTAAGGCACGACAACGCAAGGCTAGGCAATGCACGGAAGGCAAGCAAAGAGTAACGGAAGGCAAGGAATGCAAGGGAAAGCAGGGGAAGGCAAGGTAAACGAAAGGAACGGCACGGTAAGGGGAAACAAGGCTAAGGCACGACAACACAGTGCTAGGCAATGCAGGGCAAGGCAAGGTAAGGGTAACGCAAGGCAAGGCACGGTCAGGCGAGGCAAGGCTAAGGCACGACAACGCAAGGCTAGGCAATTCACGGCAAGGCAAGGAAATGGTAACGCAAGGCAGGGCACGGTTTGGGGAGGCAAGGCTAATGCATGACAACGCAAGGCTAGGCAGTGCACGGCTAGGCCAGGAAAGAGTAACGGAAGGAAAAGAAGGCAAGGCAAAGCAAGGCAAGGCAAGTGTAACAAAAGGCAAGGCACGGCAAGGGGAAACAAGGCTAAGGAACGGCAACGCACGGCTAGGCAATGCACGGCCAGGCAAGGAAAGGGTAACGCAAGGCAAGGCACGGTAAGGCAAGACAAGGCTTAGGCACGACAACGCACGGCTAGGCAATGCACGGCAAGGCAAGGAAAGGGTAACGCAAGGCAAGGCACGGTCAGTCGAGGCAAGGCTAATGCACGACAACGGAAGGCTAGGCAATGCACGGAAGGCAAGCAAAGAGTAACGGAAGGCAAGGAAGGCAAGGGAAACCAAGGCAAGGCAAGGGTAACGAAAGGAACGGCGCGGCAAGGGGAAACAAGGCTAAGGCACGGCAACGCAGGGCTAGGCAATGCACGGCAAGGCAAGGAAAGGGTAACGCAAGGCAAGGCACTGTCAGGCGAGGCAAAGCTAATGCACGACATCGCAAGGCTAGGCAGTGCACGGCTAGGCAAGGAAAGAGTAACGGAAGGAAAGGAAGGCAAGGCAAAGCATGGCAAGGCAAGTGTAACAACAGGCACGGCACGGCAAGGGGAAACAAGGCTAAGGCACGACAACGCAAGGCTAGGAAATGCACGGAAGGCAAGGAAAGAGTAACGGAAGTCAAGGAATGCAAAGGAAAGCAGGGGAAGTCAAGGGTAACGAAAGGAACGGCACGGTAAGGGGAAACAAGCCTAAGGCACGACAACACAGGGCTAGGCAATGCAGGGCAAGGCAAGGAAAGGGTAATGCAAGGCAAGGCACGGTTTGGGGAAGCAAGGCTAATGCACGACAACGCAAGGCTAGGCAATGCACGGAAGGCAAGCAAAGAGTAACGGAAGGCAAGGAAGGCAAGGGAAAGCAAGGCAAGGCAAGGGTAACGGAAGGAACGGCACGGCAAGGGGAAAGAAGGCTAAGGCACGGCAACGCACGGCTAGGCAATGCACGGCAAGGCAAGGAAAGGGTAACGCAAGGCAAGGCACTGTCAGGCGAGGCAAAGCTAATGCACGACATCGCAAGGCTAGGCAGTGCACGGCTAGGCAAGGAAAGAGTAACGGAAGGAAAGGAAGGCAAGGCAAAGAATGGCAAGGCAAGTGTAACAACAGGCACGGCACGGCAAGGGGAAACAAGGCTAAGGCACGACAACGCAAGGCTAGGCAATGCACGGAAGGCAAGGAAAGAGTAACGGAAGTCAAGGAATGCAAAGGAAAGCAGGGGAAGGCAAGGGTAACGAAAGGAACGGCACGGTAAGGGGAAACAAGGCTAAGGCACGGCAACGCAGGGCTAGGCAATGCACGGCAAGGCAAGGAAAGGGTAACGCAAGGCAAGGCACTGTCAGGCGAGGCAAAGCTAATGCACGACATCGCAAGGCTAGGCAGTGCACGGCTAGGCAAGGAAAGAGTAACGGAAGGAAAGGAAGGCAAGGCAAATCATGGCAAGGCAAGTGTAACAACAGGCACGGCACGGCAAGGGGAAACAAGGCTAAGGCACGACAACGCAAGGCTAGGCAATGCACGGAAGGCAAGCAAAGAGTAACGGAAGGCAAGGAATGCAAGGCAAAGCAAGGCAACGCAAGCAAGGCTATGGCAAGGTGAAAAAAGGCTAAGGCACGACCACGCAAGGCTAGGCAATGCACGGAAGGCAAGCAAAGAGTAATGGAAGGCAAGGAAGGCAAGGGAAAGCAAGGCAACGCAAGCAAGGCTATGGCAAGGTGAAAAAAGGCTGAGGCACGACCACGCAAGGCTAGGCAATGCACTGAAGGCAAGCAAAGAGTAACGGAAGGCAAGGAAGGCTAGGGAAAGCAGGGGAAGGCAAGGGTAACGGAAGGAACGGCAGGGTAAGGGCAAACAAGACTAAGGCACGACAACACAGGGCTAGGCAATGCAGGGCAAGGCAAGGAAATGGTAACGCAAGGCAAGGCACGGTTTGGGGAGGCAAGGCTAATGCACGACAACGCAAGGCTAGACAGTGCACGGCTAGGCAAGGAAAGAGTAACGGAAGGAAAGGAAGGCAAGGCAAAGCAAGGCAATGCAAGTGTAACAAAAGGCAAGGCACGGCAAGGGGAAACAAGGCTAAGGAACGGCAACGCACGGCTAGGCAATGCAGGGCAAGGCAAGGTAAGGGTAACGCAAGGCAAGGCACGGTCAGGCGAGGCAAGGCTAAGGCACGACAACGCAAGGCTAGGCAATTCACGGCAAGGCAAGGAAATGGTAACGCAAGGCAGGGCACGGTTTGGGGAGGCAAGGCTAATGCATGACAACGCAAGGCTAGGCAGTGCACGGCTAGTCCAGGAAAGAGTAACGGAAGGAAAAGAAGGCAAGGCAAAGCAAGGCAAGGCAAGTGTAACAAAAGGCAAGGCACGGCAAGGGGAAACAAGGCTAAGGAACGGCAACGCACGGCTAGGCAATGCACGGCCAGGCAAGGAAAGGGTAACGCAAGGCAAGGCACGGTAAGGCAAGACAAGGCTAAGGCACGACAACGCACGGCTAGGCAATGCACGGCAAGGCAAGGAAAGGGTAACGCAAGGCAAGGCACGGTCAGTCGAGGCAAGGCTAATGCACGACAACGCAAGGCTAGGCAATGCACGGAAGGCAAGCAAAGAGTAACGGAAGGCAAGGAAGGCAAGGGAAAGGAAGGCAAGGCAAGGGTAACGGAAGGAACGGCACGGCAAGGGGAAATAAGGCTATGGCACGACAACGCCCGGCTAGGCAATGCACTGCAAGGCAAGGAAAAGGTAACGCAAGGCAAGGCACGGTGAGGCAAGGCAAGGCTAAGGCACGACAACGCAAGGCTAGGCAATGCACGGAAGGCAAGCAAAGAGTAACGGAAGGAAAGGAATGCAAGGGAAAGCAGGGGAAGGCAAGGTAAACGAAAGGAACGGCACGGTAAGGGGAAACAAGGCTAAGGCACGACAACGCAAGGCTAGGCAATGCACGGAAGGCAAGGAAAGAGTAACGGAAGTCAAGGAATGCAAAGGAAAGCAGGGGAAGGCAAGGGTAACGAAAGGAACGGCACGGTAAGGGGAAACAAGGCTAAGGCACGGCAACGCAGGGCTAGGCAATGCACGGCAAGGCAAGGAAAGGGTAACGCAAGGCAAGGCACTGTCAGGCGAGGCAAAGCTAATGCACGACATCGCAAGGCTAGGCAGTGCACGGCTAGGCAAGGAAAGAGTAACGGAAGGAAAGGAAGGCAAGGCAAATCATGGCAAGGCAAGTGTAACAACAGGCACGGCACGGCAAGGGGAAACAAGGCTAAGGCACGACAACGCAAGGCTAGGCAATGCACGGAAGGCAAGCAAAGAGTAACGGAAGGCAAGGAATGCAAGGCAAAGCAAGGCAACGCAAGCAAGGCTATGGCAAGGTGAAACAAGGCTAAGGCAAGGCAACGCACGGCTAGGCCATGCACGGAAGGCAAGGAAAGAGTAACGTAAGGCAAGGAAGGCAAGGGAAAGCAAGGCAACGCAAGCAAGGCAATGGCAAGGTGAAACAAGGCTAAGGCACGACCACGCAAGGCTAGGCAATGCACTGAAGGCAAGCAAAGAGTAACGGAAGGCAAGGAAGGCTAGGGAAAGCAGGGGAAGGCAAGGGTAACGGAAGGAACGGCAGGGTAAGGGCAAACAAGACTAAGGCACGACAACACAGGGCTAGGCAATGCAGGGCAAGGCAAGGAAATGGTAACGCAAGGCAAGGCACGGTTTGGGGAGGCAAGGCTAATGCACGACAACGCAAGGCTAGACAGTGCACGGCTAGGCAAGGAAAGAGTAACGGAAGGAAAGGAAGGCAAGGCAAAGCAAGGCAATGCAAGTGTAACAAAACGCAAGGCACGGCAAGGGGAAACAAGGCTAAGGAACGGCAACGCACGGCTAGGCAATGCAGGGCAAGGCAAGGTAAGGGTAACGCAAGGCAAGGCACGGTCAGGCGAGGCAAGGCTAAGGCACGACAACGCAAGGCTAGGCAATTCACGGCAAGGCAAGGAAATGGTAACGCAAGGCAGGGCACGGTTTGGGGAGGCAAGGCTAATGCATGACAACGCAAGGCTAGGCAGTGCACGGCTAGGCCAGGAAAGAGTAACGGAAGGAAAAGAAGGCAAGGCAAAGCAAGGCAAGGCAAGTGTAACAAAAGGCAAGGCACGGCAAGGGGAAACAAGGCTAAGGAACGGCAACGCACGGCTAGGCAATGCACGGCCAGGCAAGGAAAGGGTAACGCAAGGCAAGGCACGGTAAGGCAAGACAAGGCTAAGGCACGACAACGCACGGCTAGGCAATGCACGGCAAGGCAAGGAAAGGGTAACGCAAGGCAAGACACGGTCAGTCGAGGCAAGGCTAATGCACGACAACGCAAGGCTAGGCAATGCACGGAAGGCAAGCAAAGAGTAACGGAAGGCAAGGAAGGCAAGGGAAACCAAGGCAAGGCAAGGGTAACGGAAGGAACGGCGCGGCAAGGGGAAACAAGGCTAAGGCACGGCAACGCAGGGCTAGGCAATGCACGGCAAGGCAAGGAAAGGGTAACGCAAGGCAAGGCACTGTCAGGCGAGGCAAAGCTAATGCACGACATCGCAAGGCTAGGCAGTGCACGGCTAGGCAAGGAAAGAGTAACGGAAGGAAAGGAAGGCAAGGCAAAGCATGGCAAGGCAAGTGTAACAACAGGCACGGCACGGCAAGGGGAAACAAGGCTAAGGCACGACAACGCAAGGCTAGGCAATGCACGGAAGGCAAGGAAAGAGTAACGGAAGTCAAGGAATGCAAAGGAAAGCAGGGGAAGTCAAGGGTAACGAAAGGAACGGCACGGTAAGGGGAAACAAGCCTAAGGCACGACAACACAGGGCTAGGCAATGCAGGGCAAGGCAAGGAAAGGGTAATGCAAGGCAAGGCACGGTCAGTCGAGGCAAGGCTAATGCACGACAACGCAAGGCTAGGCAATGCACGGAAGGCAAGCAAAGAGTAACGGAAGGCAAGGAAGGCAAGGGAAAGCAAGGCAAGGCAAGGGTAACGGAAGGAACGGCACGGCAAGGGGAAACAAGGCTATGGCACGACAACGCCCGGCTAGGCAATGCACTGCAAGGCAAGGAAAAGGTAACGCAAGGCAAGGCACGGTGAGGCAAGGCAAGGCTAAGGCACGACAACGCAAGGCTAGGCAATGCACGGAAGGCAAGCAAAGAGTAACGGAAGGCAAGGAATGCAAGGGAAAGCAGGGGAAGGCAAGGTAAACGAAAGGAACGGCACGGTAAGGGGAAACAAGGCTAAGGCACGACAACGCAAGGCTAGGCAATGCACGGAAGGCAAGGAAAGAGTAACGGAAGTCAAGGAATGCAAAGGAAAGCAGGGGAAGGCAAGGGTAACGAAAGGAACGGCACGGTAAGGGGAAACAAGGCTAAGGCACGGCAACGCAGGGCTAGGCAATGCACGGCAAGGCAAGGAAAGGGTAACGCAAGGCAAGGCACTGTCAGGCGAGGCAAAGCTAATGCACGACATCGCAAGGCTAGGCAGTGCACGGCTAGGCAAGGAAAGAGTAACGGAAGGAAAGGAAGGCAAGGCAAAGCATGGCAAGGCAAGTGTAACAACAGGCACGGCACGGCAAGGGGAAACAAGGCTAAGGCACGACAACGCAAGGCTAGGCAATGCACGGAAGGCAAGGAAAGAGTAACGGAAGTCAAGGAATGCAAAGGAAAGCAGGGGAAGTCAAGGGTAACGAAAGGAACGGCACGGTAAGGGGAAACAAGCCTAAGGCACGACAACACAGGGCTAGGCAATGCAGGGCAAGGCAAGGAAAGGGTAATGCAAGGCAAGGCACGGTTTGGGGAAGCAAGGCTAATGCACGACAACGCAAGGCTAGGCAATGCACGGAAGGCAAGCAAAGAGTAACGGAAGGCAAGGAAGGCACGGGAAAGCAAGGCAAGGCAAGGGTAACGGAAGGAACGGCACGGCAAGGGGAAACAAGGCTAAGGCACGGCAACGCACGGCTAGGCAATGCACGGCAAGGCAAGGAAAGGGTAACGCAAGGCAAGGCACGGTGAGGCAAGGCAAGGCTGATGCACGACAACGCACGGCTAGGCAATGCACGGCAAGGCAAGGAAAGGGTAACGCCAGGCAAGGAAGGCAAGGGAAAGCAAGGCAACGCAAGCAAGGCTATGGCAAGGTGAAAAAAGGCTGAGGCACGACCACGCAAGGCTAGGCAATGCACGGAAGGCAAGCAAAGAGTAACGGAAGGCAAGGAAGGCTAGGGAAAGCAGGGGAAGGCAAGGGTAACGGAAGGAACGGCAGGGTAAGGGCAAACAAGACTAAGGCACGACAACACAGGGCTAGGCAATGCAGGGCAAGGCAAGGAAATGGTAACGCAAGGCAAGGCACGGTTTGGGGAGGCAAGGCTAATGCACGACAACGCAAGGCTAGACAGTGCACGGCTAGGCAAGGAAAGAGTAACGGAAGGAAAGGAAGGCAAGGCAAAGCAAGGCAATGCAAGTGTAACAAAAGGCAAGGCACGGCAAGGGGAAACAAGGCTAAGGAACGGCAACGCACGGCTAGGCAATGCACGGCCAGGCAAGGAAAGGGTAACGCAAGGCAAGGCACGGTAAGGCAAGACAAGTCTAATGCACGACAACGCACGGCTAGGCAATGCACGGCAAGGCAAGGAAAGGGTAACGCAAGGCAAGGCACTGTCAGGCGAGGCAAAGCTAATACACGACATCGCAAGGCTAGGCAGTGCACGGCTAGGCAAGGAAAGAGTAACGGAAGGAAAGGAAGGCAAGGCAAAGCATTGAAAGGCAAGTGTAAAAACAGGCACGGCACGGCAAGTGGAAACAAGGCTAAGGCACGACAACGCAAGGCTAGGCAAAGCACGGAAGGCAAGCAAAGAGTAACGGAAGGCAAGGAATGCAAAGGAAAGCAGGGGAAGGCAAGGGTAACGAAAGGAACGGCACGGTAAGGGGAAACAAGGCTAAGGCACGACAACACAGGGCTAGGCAATGCAGGGCAAGGCAAGGAAAGGGTAACGCAAGGCAAGGCACGGTTTGGGGAGGCAAGGCTAATGCACGACAACGCAAGGCTAGGCAATGCACGGAAGGCAAGCAAAGAGTAACGGAAGGCAAGGAATGCAAGGCAAAGCAAGGCAACGCAAGCAAGGCTATGGCTAGGTGAAAAAAGGCTAAGGCACGACAACGCAAGGCTAGGCAATGCACGGAAGGCAAGCAAAGAGTAACGGAATGGAAGGCAGGCAAGGCAAAGCAAGGCAAAGCAAGCAAGGCTATGGCAAGCTGAAAAAAGGCTAAGGCACCACAACGCACAGCTAGGCAATGCACGGCCAGCCAAGGAAAAGGTAACGCAAGGCAAGGCACTGTGAGGCAAGGCAAGGCTGATGCACGACAGCGCAAGGCTAGGCAATGCACGGCAAGGCAAGGAAAGGGTAACGCAAGGCAAGGCACGGTGAGGCAAGACAAGGCAAATGCACGACAACGCCCGGCTAAGCAATGCACGGCAAGGCAAGGAAAGGGTACCGCAAGGCAAGGCACGGTCAGCCGAGGCAAGGCTAACGAACCACAACGCAAGGCTAGGCAATGCACGGAAGGCAAGCAAAGAGTAACGGAAGGCAAGGAAGGCAAGGGAAAGCAAGGCAAGGCAAGGGTAACGGAAGGAACGGCACGGCAAGGGGAAACAAGGCTATGGCACGACAACGCCCGGCTAGGCAATGCACTGCAAGGCAAGGAAAAGGTAACGCAAGGCAAGGCACGGTGAGGCAAGGCAAGGCTAAGGCACGACAACGCAAGGCTAGGCAATGCACGGAAGGCAAGCAAAGAGTAACGGAAGGCAAGGAATGCAAGGGAAAGCAGGGGAAGGCAAGGTAAACGAAAGGAACGGCACGGTAAGGGGAAACAAGGCTAAGGCACGACAACACAGTGCTAGGCAATTCAGGGCAAGGCAAGGTAAGGGTAACGCAAGGCAAGGCACGGTCAGGCGAGGCAAGGCTAAGGCACGACAACGCAAGGGTAGGCAATTCACGGCAAGGCATGGAAATGGTAACGCAAGGCAGGGCACGGTTTGGGGAGGCAAGGCTAATGCATGACAACGCAAGGCTAGGCAGTGCATGGCTTGGCCAGGAAAGAGTAACGGAAGGAAAAGAAGGCAAGGCAAAGCAAGGCAAGGCAAGTGTAACAAAAGGCAAGGCACGGCAAGGGGAAACAAGGCTAAGGAACGGCAACGCACGGCTAGGCAATGCACGGCCAGGCAAGGAAAGGGTAACGCAAGGCAAGGCACGGTAAGGCAAGACAAGGCCAATGCACGACAACGCACGGCTAGGCAATGCACGGCAAGGCAAGGAAAGGGTAACGCAAGGCAAGGCACGGTCAGTCGAGGCAAGGCTAATGCACGACAACGCAAGGCTAGGCAATGCACGGAAGGCAAGCAAAGAGTAACGGAAGGCAAGGAAGGCAAGGGAAACCAAGGCAAGGCAAGGGTAACGGAAGGAACGGCTCGGCAAGGGGAAACAAGGCTAAGGCACGGCAACGCAGGGCTAAGCAATGCACGGCAAGGCAAGGAAAGGGTAACGCAAGGCAAGGCACTGTCAGGGGAGGCAAAGCTAATGCACGACATCGCAAGGCTAGGCAGTGCACGGCTAGGCAAGGAAAGAGTAACGGAAGGAAAGGAAGGCAAGGCAAAGCATGGCAAGGCAAGTGTAACAACAGGCACGGCACGGCAAGGGGAAACAAGGCTAAGGCACGACAACGCAAGGCTAGGCAATGCACGGAAGGCAAGGAAAGAGTAACGGAAGTCAAGGAATGCAAAGGAAAGCAGGGGAAGGCAAGGGTAACGAAAGGAACGGCACGGTAAGGGGAAACAAGGCTAAGGCACGGCAACGCAGGGCTAGGCAATGCACGGCAAGGCAAGGAGAGGGTAACGCAAGGCAAGGCACTGTCAGGCGAGGCAAAGCTAATGCACGACATCGCAAGGCTAGGCAGTGCACGGCTAGGCAAGGAAAGAGTAACGGAAGGAAAGGAAGGCAAGGCAAATCATGGCAAGGCAAGTGTAACAACAGGCACGGCACGGCAAGGGGAAACAAGGCTAAGGCACGACAACGCAAGGCTAGGCAATGCACGGAAGGCAAGCAAAGAGTAACGGAAGGCAAGGAATGCAAGGCAAAGCAAGGCAACGCAAGCAAGGCTATGGCAAGGTGAAAAAAGGCTAAGGCACGACCACGCAAGGCTAGGCAATGCACGGAAGGCAAGCAAAGAGTAACGGAAGGCAAGGAAGGCAAGGGAAAGCAAGGCAACGCAAGCAAGGCTATGGCAAGGTGAAAAAAGGCTAAGGCACGACCACGCAAGGCTAGGCAATGCACGGAAGGCAAGCAAAGAGTAACGGAAGGCAAGGAAGGCAAGGGAAAGCAAGGCAACGCAAGCAAGGCTATGGCAAGGTGAAAAAAGGCTGAGGCACGACCACGCAAGGCTAGGCAATGCACTGAAGGCAAGCAAAGAGTAACGGAAGGCAAGGAAGGCTAGGGAAAGCAGGGGAAGGCAAGGGTAACGGAAGGAACGGCAGGGTAAGGGCAAACAAGACTAAGGCACGACAACACAGGGCTAGGCAATGCAGGGCAAGGCAAGGAAATGGTAACGCAAGGTAAGGCACGGTTTGGGGAGGCAAGGCTAATGCACGACAACGCAAGGCTAGACAGTGCACGGCTAGGCAAGGAAAGAGTAACGGAAGGAAAGGAAGGCAGGGCAAAGCAAGGCAATGCAAGTGTAACAAAAGGCAAGGCACGGCAAGGGGAAACAAGGCTAAGGAACGGCAACGCACGGCTAGGCAATGCACGGCCAGGCAAGGAAAGGGTAACGCAAGGCAAGGCACGGTAAGGCAAGACAAGGCTAATGCACGACAACGCACGGCTAGGCAATGCACGGCAAGGCAAGGAAAGGGTAACGCAAGGGAAGTCACGGTCAGGCGAGGCAAGGCTAATGCACGACAACGCAAGGCTAGGCAATGCACGGAAGGCAAGCAAAGAGTAATGGAAGGCAAGGAAGGCAAGGGAAACCAAGGCAAGGCAAGGGTAACGGAAGGAACGGCTCGGCAAGGGGAAACAAGGCTAAGGCACGGCAACGCAGGGCTAGGCAATGCACGGCAAGGCAAGGAAAGTGTAACGCAAGGCAAGGCACTGTCAGGCGAGGCAAAGCTAATACACGACATCGCAAGGCTAGGCAGTGCACGGCTAGGCAAGGAAAGAGTAACGGAAGGAAAGGAAGGCAAGGCAAAGCATGGCAAGGCAAGTGTAAAAACAGGCACGGCACGGCAAGTGGAAACAAGGCTAAGGCACGACAACGCAAGGCTAGGCAAAGCACGGAAGGCAAGCAAAGAGTAACGGAAGGCAAGGAATGCAAAGGAAAGCAGGGGAAGGCAAGGGTAACGAAAGGAACGGCACGGTAAGGGGAAACAAGGCTAAGGCACGACAACACAGGGCTAGGCAATGCAGGGCAAGGCAAGGAAATGGTAACGCAAGGCAAGGCACGGTTTGGGGAAGCAAGGCTAATGCACGACAACGCAAGGCTAGGCAATGCACGGAAGGCAAGCAAAGAGTAACGGAAGGCAAGGAATGCAAGGCAAAGCAAGGCAACGCAAGCAAGGCTATGGCTAGGTGAAAAAAGGCTAAGGCACGACAACGCAAGGCTAGGCAATGCACGGAAGGCAAGCAAAGAGTAACGGAATGGAAGGAAGGCAAGGCAAAGCAAGGCAAAGCAAGCAAGGCTATGGCAAGCTGAAAAAAGGCTAAGACACCACAACGCACGGCTAGGCAATGCACGGCCAGCCAAGGAAAAGGTAACGCAAGGCAAGGCACTGTGAGGCAAGGCAAGGCTGATGCACGACAGCGCAAGGCTAGGCAATGCACGGCAAGGCAAGGAAAGGGTAACGCAAGGCAAGGCACGGTGAGGCAAGACAAGGCAAATGCACGACAACGCCCGGCTAAGCAATGCACGGCAAGGCAAGGAAAGGGTACCGCAAGGCAAGGCACGGTCAGCCGAGGCAAGGCTAACGAACCACAACGCAAGGCTAGGCAATGCACGGAAGGCAAGCAAAGAGTAACGGAAGGCAAGGAATGCAAGGCAAAGCAAGGCAACGCAAGCAAGGCTATGGCAAGGTGAAAAAAGGCTAAGGCACGACCACGCAAGGCTAGGCAATGCACGGAAGGCAAGCAAAGAGTAACGGAAGGCAAGGAAGGCAAGGGAAAGCAAGGCAACGCAAGCAAGGCTATGGCAAGGTGAAAAAAGGCTGAGGCACGACCACGCAAGGCTAGGCAATGCACTGAAGGCAAGCAAAGAGTAACGGAAGGCAAGGAAGGCTAGGGAAAGCAGGGGAAGGCAAGGGTAACGGAAGGAACGGCAGGGTAAGGGCAAACAAGACTAAGGCACGACAACACAGGGCTAGGCAATGCAGGGCAAGGCAAGGAAATGGTAACGCAAGGCAAGGCACGGTTTGGGGAGGCAAGGCTAATGCACGACAACGCAAGGCTAGACAGTGCACGGCTAGGCAAGGAAAGAGTAACGGAAGGAAAGGAAGGCAAGGCAAAGCAAGGCAATGCAAGTGTAACAAAAGGCAAGGCACGGCAAGGGGAAACAAGGCTAAGGAACGGCAACGCACGGCTAGGCAATGCACGGCCAGGCAAGGAAAGGGTAACGCAAGGCAAGGCACGGTAAGGCAAGACAAGGCTAATGCACGACAACGCACGGCTAGGCAATGCACGGCAAGGCAAGGAAAGGGTAACGCAAGGCAAGGCACGGTGAGGCAAGGCAAGGCTAAGGCACGACAGCGCAAGGCTAGGCAATGCACGGAAGGCAAGCAAAGAGTAACGGAAGGCAAGGAATGCAAGGGAAAGCAGGGGAAGGCAAGGTAAACGAAAGGAACGGCACGGTAAGGGGAAACAAGGCTAAGGCACGACAACACAGTGCTAGGCAATGCAGGGCAAGGCAAGGTAAGGGTAACGCAAGGCAAGGCACGGTCAGGCGAGGCAAGGCTAAGGCACGACAACGCAAGGCTAGGCAATTCACGGCAAGGCAAGGAAATGGTAACGCAAGGCAGGGCACGGTTTGGGGAGGCAAGGCTAATGCATGACAACGCAAGGCTAGGCAGTGCATGGCTAGGCCAGGAAAGAGTAACGGAAGGAAAAGAAGGCAAGGCAAAGCAAGGCAAGGCAAGTGTAACAAAAGGCAAGGCACGGCAAGGGGAAACAAGGCTAAGGAACGGCAACGCACGGCTAGGCAATGCACGGCCAGGCAAGGAAAGGGTAACGCAAGGCAAGGCACGGTAAGGCAAGACAAGGCTAATGCACGACAACGCACGGCTAGGCAATGCACGGCAAGGCAAGGAAAGGGTAACGCAAGGCAAGGCACGGTCAGTCGAGGCAAGGCTAATGCACGACAACGCAAGGCTAGGCAATGCACGGAAGGCAAGCAAAGAGTAACGGAAGGCAAGGAAGGCAAGGGAAACCAAGGCAAGGCAAGGGTAACGGAAGGAACGGCTCGGCAAGGGGAAACAAGGCTAAGGCACGGCAACGCAGGGCTAGGCAATGCACGGCAAGGCAAGGAAAGGGTAACGCAAGGCAAGGCACTGTCAGGCGAGGCAAAGCTAATGCACGACATCGCAAGGCTAGGCAGTGCACGGCTAGGCAAGGAAAGAGTAACGGAAGGAAAGGAAGGCAAGGCAAAGCATGGCAAGGCAAGTGTAACAACAGGCACGGCACGGCAAGGGGAAACAAGGCTAAGGCACGACAACGCAAGGCTAGGCAATGCACGGAAGGCAAGCAAAGAGTAACGGAAGGCAAGGAATGCAAGGCAAAGCAAGGCAACGCAAGCAAGGCTATGGCAAGGTGAAAAAAGGCTAAGGCACGACCACGCAAGGCTAGGCAATGCACGGAAGGCAAGCAAAGAGTAATGGAAGGCAAGGAAGGCAAGGGAAAGCAAGGCAACGCAAGCAAGGCTATGGCAAGGTGAAAAAAGGCTGAGGCACGACCACGCAAGGCTAGGCAATGCACTGAAGGCAAGCAAAGAGTAACGGAAGGCAAGGAATGCTAGGGAAAGCAGGGGAAGGCAAGGGTAACGGAAGGAACGGCAGGGTAAGGGCAAACAAGACTAAGGCACGACAACACAGGGCTAGGCAATGCAGGGCAAGGCAAGGAAATGGTAACGCAAGGCAAGGCACGGTTTGGGGAGGCAAGGCTAATGCACGACAACGCAAGGCTAGACAGTGCACGGCTAGGCAAGGAAAGAGTAACGGAAGGAAAGGAAGGCAAGGCAAAGCAAGGCAATGCAAGTGTAACAAAAGGCAAGGCACGGCAAGGGGAAACAAGGCTAAGGAACGGCAACGCACGGCTAGGCAATGCAGGGCAAGGCAAGGTAAGGGTAACGCAAGGCAAGGCACGGTCAGGCGAGGCAAGGCTAAGGCACGACAACGCAAGGCTAGGCAATTCACGGCAAGGCAAGGAAATGGTAACGCAAGGCAGGGCACGGTTTGGGGAGGCAAGGCTAATGCATGACAACGCAAGTCTAGGCAGTGCACGGCTAGGCCAGGAAAGAGTAACGGAAGGAAAAGAAGGCAAGGCAAAGCAAGGCAAGGCAAGTGTAACAAAAGGCAAGGCACGGCAAGGGGAAACAAGGCTAAGGAACGGCAACGCACGGCTAGGCAATGCACGGCCAGGCAAGGAAAGGGTAACGCAAGGCAAGGCACGGTAAGGCAAGACAAGGCTAAGGCACGACAACGCACGGCTAGGCAATGCACGGCAAGGCAAGGAAAGGGTAACGCAAGGCAAGGCACGGTCAGTCGAGGCAAGGCTAATGCACGACAACGCAAGGCTAGGCAATGCACGGAAGGCAAGCAAAGAGTAACGGAAGGCAAGGAAGGCAAGGGAAAGCAAGGCAAGGCAAGGGTAACGGAAGGAACGGCACGGCAAGGGGAAACAAGGCTATGGCACGACAACGCCCGGCTAGGCAATGCACTGCAAGGCAAGGAAAAGGTAACGCAAGGCAAGGCACGGTGAGGCAAGGCAAGGCTAAGGCACGACAACGCAAGGCTAGGCAATGCACGGAAGGCAAGCAAAGAGTAACGGAAGGCAAGGAATGCAAGGGAAAGCAGGGGAAGGCAAGGTAAACGAAAGGAACGGCACGGTAAGGGGAAACAAGGCTAAGGCACGACAACGCAAGGCTAGGCAATGCACGGAAGGCAACGAAAGAGTAACGGAAGTCAAGGAATGCAAAGGAAAGCAGGGGAAGGCAAGGGTAACGAAAGGAACGGCACGGTAAGGGGAAACAAGGCTAAGGCACGGCAACGCAGGGCTAGGCAATGCACGGCAAGGCAAGGAAAGGGTAACGCAAGCAAGGCACTGTCAGGCGAGGCAAAGGTAATGCACGACATCGCAAGGCTAGGCAGTGCACGGCTAGGCAAGGAAAGAGTAACGGAAGGAAAGGAAGGCAAGGCAAATCATGGCAAGGCAAGTGTAACAACAGGCACGGCACGGCAAGGGGAAACAAGGCTAAGGCACGACAACGCAAGGCTAGGCAATGCACGGAAGGCAAGCAAAGAGTAACGGAAGGCAAGGAATGCAAGGCAAAGCAAGGCAACGCAAGCAAGGCTATGGCAAGGTGAAAAAAGGCTAAGGCACGACCACGCAAGGCTAGGCAATGCACGGAAGGCAAGCAAAGAGTAACGGAAGGCAAGGAAGGCAAGGGAAAGCAAGGCAACGCAAGCAAGGCTATGGCTAGGTGAAAAAAGGCTGAGGCACGACCACGCAAGGCTAGGCAATGCACTGAAGGCAAGCAAAGAGTAACGGAAGGCAAGGAAGGCTAGGGAAAGCAGGGGAAGGCAAGGGTAACGGAAGGAACGGCAGGGTAAGGGCAAACAAGACTAAGGCACGACAACACAGGGCTAGGCAATGCAGGGCAAGGCAAGGAAATGGTAACGCAAGGCAAGGCACGGTTTGGGGAGGCAAGGCTAATGCACGACAACGCAAGGCTAGACAGTGCACGGCTAGGCAAGGAAAGAGTAACGGAAGGAAAGGAAGGCAAGGCAAAGCAAGGCAATGCAAGTGTAACAAAAGGCAAGGCACGGCAAGGGGAAACAAGGCTAAGGAACGGCAACGCACGGCTAGGCAATGCACGGCCAGGCAAGGAAAGGGTAACGCAAGGCAAGGCACGGTAAGGCAAGACAAGGCTAATGCACGACAACGCACGGCTAGGCAATGCACGGCAAGGCAAGGAAAGGGTAACGCAAGGCAAGGCACGGTCAGGCGAGGCAAGGCTAATGCACGACAACGCAAGGCTAGGCAATGCACGGAAGGCAAGCAAAGAGTAATGGAAGGCAAGGAAGGCAAGGGAAACCAAGGCAAGGCAAGGGTAACGGAAGGAACGGCTCGGCAAGGGGAAACAAGGCTAAGGCACGGCAACGCAGGGCTAGGCAATGCACGGCAAGGCAAGGAAAGTGTAACGCAAGGCAAGGCACTGTCAGGCGAGGCAAAGCTAATACACGACATCGCAAGGCTAGGCAGTGCACGGCTAGGCAAGGAAAGAGTAACGGAAGGAAAGGAAGGCAAGGCAAAGCATTGCAAGGCAAGTGTAAAAACAGGCACGGCACGGCAAGTGGAAACAAGGCTAAGGCACGACAACGCAAGGCTAGGCAAAGCACGGAAGGCAAGCAAAGAGTAACGGAAGGCAAGGAATGCAAAGGAAAGCAGGGGAAGGCAAGGGTAACGAAAGGAACGGCACGGTAAGGGGAAACAAGGCTAAGGCACGACAACACAGGGCTAGGCAATGCAGGGCAAGGCAAGGAAAGGGTAACGCAAGGCAAGGCACGGTTTGGGGAGGCAAGGCTAATGCACGACAACGCAAGGCTAGGCAATGCACGGAAGGCAAGCAAAGAGTAACGGAAGGCAAGGAATGCAAGGCAAAGCAAGGCAACGCAAGCAAGGCTATGGCTAGGTGAAAAAAGGCTAAGGCACGACAACGCAAGGCTAGGCAATGCACGGAAGGCAAGCAAAGAGTAACGGAATGGAAGGAAGGCAAGGCAAAGCAAGGCAAAGCAAGCAAGGCTATGGCAAGCTGAAAAAAGTCTAAGGCACCACAACGCACGGCTAGGCAATGCACGGCCAGCCAAGGAAAAGGTAACGCAAGGCAAGGCACTGTGAGGCAAGGCAAGACTGATGCACGACAGCGCAAGGCTAGGCAATGCACGGCAAGGCAAGGAAAGGGTAACGCAAGGCAAGGCACGGTGAGGCAAGACAAGGCAAATGCACGACAACGCCCGGCTAAGCAATGCACGGCAAGGTAAGGAAAGGGTACCGCAAGGCAAGGCACGGTCGGCCGAGGCAAGGCTAACGAACGACAACGCAAGGCTAGGCAATGCACGGAAGGCAAGCAAAGAGTAACGGAAGGCAAGGAAGGCAAGGGAAAGCAAGGCAAGGCAAGGGTAACGGAAGGAACGGCACGGCAAGGGGAAACAAGGCTATGGCACGACAACGCCCGGCTAGGCAATGCACTGCAAGGCAAGGAAAGGGTAACGCAAGGCAAGGCACGGTGAGGCAAGGCAAGGCTAAGGCACGACAACGCAAGGCTAGGCAATGCACGGAAGGCAAGCAAAGAGTAACGGAAGGCAAGGAATGCAAGGGAAAGCAGGGGAAGGCAAGGTAAACGAAAGGAACGGCACGGTAAGGGGAAACAAGGCTAAGGCACGACAACACAGTGCTAGGCAATGCAGGGCAAGGCAAGGTAAGGGTAACGCAAGGCAAGGCACGGTCAGGCGAGGCAAGGCTAAGGCACGACAACGCAAGGCTAGGCAATTCACGGCAAGGCAAGGAAATGGTAACGCAAGGCAGGGCACGGTTTGGGGAGGCAAGGCTAATGCATGACAACGCAAGGCTAGGCAGTGCACGGCTAGGCCAGGAAAGAGTAACGGAAGGAAAAGAAGGCAAGGCAAAGCAAGGCAAGGCAAGTGTAACAAAAGGCAAGGCACGGCAAGGGGAAACAAGGCTAAGGAACGGCAACGCACGGCTAGGCAATGCACGGCCAGGCAAGGAAAGGGTAACGCAAGGCAAGGCACGGTAAGGCAAGACAAGGCTAATGCACGACAACGCACGGCTAGGCAATGCACGGCAAGGCAAGGAAAGGGTAACGCAAGGCAAGGCACGGTCAGTCGAGGCAAGGCTAATGCACGACAACGCAAGGCTAGGCAATGCACGGAAGGCAAGCAAAGAGTAACGGAAGGCAAGGAAGGCAAGGGAAACCAAGGCAAGGCAAGGGTAACGGAAGGAACGGCTCGGCAAGGGGAAACAAGGCTAAGGCACGGCAACGCAGGGCTAGGCAATGCACGGCAAGGCAAGGAAAGGGAAACGCAAGGCAAGGCACTGTCAGGCGAGGCAAAGCTAATGCACGACATCGCAAGGCTAGGCAGTGACGGCTAGGCAAGGAAAGAGTAACGGAAGGAAAGGAAGCAAGGCAAAGCATGGCAAGGCAAGTGTAAAGGCAAGCAGGCACGGCAGGCAAGGAAGGGGAAAGAAGGCAAGGCAAGGCTGAAGGCACGGCACGGCAAGGGGAAACAAGGCTAAGGCACGACAACGCAAGGCTAGGCAATGCACGGAAGGCAAGGAAAGAGTAACGGAAGTCAAGGAATGCAAAGGAAAGCAGGGGAAGAGAAGGGTAACGAAAGGAACGGCACGGTAAGGGGAAACAAGGCTAAGGCACGGCAACGCAGGGCTAGGCAATGCACGGCAAGGCAAGGAAAGGGTAACGCAAGGCAAGGCACGGTCAGGCGAGGCAAGGCTAATGCACGACAACGCAAGGCTAGGCAATGCACGGCTAGGCAAGCAAAGAGTAACGGAAGGCAAGGAAGGCAAGGCAAACAGGCAAGGCAAGTGTAACAACAGGCACGGCACGGCAAGGGGAAACAAGGCTAAGGCACGACAACGCAAGGCTAGGCAATGCACGGAAGGCAAGCAAAGAGTAACGGAAGGCAAGGAAGGCAAGGGAAAGCAAGGCAACGCAAGCAAGGCTATGGCAAGGTGAAAAAAGGCTAAGGCACGACCACGCAAGGCTAGGCAATGCACGGAAGGCAAGCAAAGAGTAACGGAAGGCAAGGAAGGCTAGGGAAAGCAGGGGAAGGCAAGGGTAACGGAAGGAACGGCAGGGTAAGGGCAAACAAGACTAAGGCACGACAACACAGGGCTAGGCAATGCAGGGCAAGGCAAGGAAATGGTAACGCAAGGCAAGGCACGGTTTGGGGAGGCAAGGCTAATGCACGACAACGCAAGGCTAGACAGTGCACGGCTAGGCAAGGAAAGAGTAACGGAAGGAAAGGAAGGCAAGGCAAAGCAAGGCAATGCAAGTGTAACAAAAGGCAAGGCACGGCAAGGGGAAACAAGGCTAAGGAACGGCAACGCACGGCTAGGCAATGCACGGCCAGGCAAGGAAAGGGTAACGCAAGGCAAGGCACGGTAAGGCAAGACAAGGCTAATGCACGACAACGCACGGCTAGGCAATGCACGGCAAGGCAAGGAAAGGGTAACGCAAGGCAAGGCACGGTCAGGCGAGGCAAGGCTAATGCACGACAACGCAAGGCTAGGCAATGCACGGAAGGCAAGCAAAGAGTAATGGAAGGCAAGGAAGGCAAGGGAAACCAAGGCAAGGCAAGGGTAACGGAAGGAACGGCTCGGCAAGGGGAAACAAGGCTAAGGCACGGCAACGCAGGGCTAGGCAATGCACGGCAAGGCAAGGAAAGTGTAACGCAAGGCAAGGCACTGTCAGGCGAGGCAAAGCTAATACACGACATCGCAAGGCTAGGCAGTGCACGGCTAGGCAAGGAAAGAGTAACGGAAGGAAAGGAAGGCAAGGCAAAGCATGGCAAGGCAAGTGTAAAAACAGGCACGGCACGGCAAGTGGAAACAAGGCTAAGGCACGACAACGCAAGGCTAGGCAAAGCACGGAAGGCAAGCAAAGAGTAACGGAAGGCAAGGAATGCAAAGGAAAGCAGGGGAAGGCAAGGGTAACGAAAGGAACGGCACGGTAAGGGGAAACAAGGCTAAGGCACGACAACACAGGGCTAGGCAATGCAGGGCAAGGCAAGGAAAGGGTAACGCAAGGCAAGGCACGGTTTGGGGAGGCAAGGCTAATGCACGACAACGCAAGGCTAGGCAATGCACGGAAGGCAAGCAAAGAGTAACGGAAGGCAAGGAATGCAAGGCAAAGCAAGGCAACGCAAGCAAGGCTATGGCTAGGTGAAAAAAGGCTAAGGCACGACAACGCAAGGCTAGGCAATGCACGGAAGGCAAGCAAAGAGTAACGGAATGGAAGGAAGGCAAGGCAAAGCAAGGCAAAGCAAGCAAGGCTATGGCAAGCTGAAAAAAGGCTAAGGAACCACAACGCACGGCTAGGCAATGCACGGCCAGCCAAGGAAAAGGTAACGCAAGGCAAGGCACTGTGAGGCAAGGCAAGGCTGATGCACGACAGCGCAAGGCTAGGCAATGCACGGCAAGGCAAGGAAAGGGTAACGCAAGGCAAGGCACGGTGAGGCAAGACAAGGCAAATGCACGACAACGCCCGGCTAAGCAATGCACGGCAAGGCAAGGAAAGGGTACCGCAAGGCAAGGCACGGTCAGCCGAGGCAAGGCTAACGAACGACAACGCAAGGCTAGGCAATGCACGGAAGGCAAGCAAAGAGTAACGGAAGGCAAGGAAGGCAAGGGAAAGCAAGGCAAGGCAAGGGTAACGGAAGGAACGGCACGGCAAGGGGAAACAAGGCTATGGCACGACAACGCCCGGCTAGGCAATGCACTGCAAGGCAAGGAAAGGGTAACGCAAGGCAAGGCACGGTGAGGCAAGGCAAGGCTAAGGCACGACAACGCAAGGCTAGGCAATGCACGGAAGGCAAGCAAAGAGTAACGGAAGGCAAGGAATGCAAGGCAAAGCAGGGGAAGGCAAGGTAAACGAAAGGAACGGCACGGTAAGGGGAAACAAGGCTAAGGCACGACAACACAGTGCTAGGCAATGCAGGGCAAGGCAAGGTAAGGGTAACGCAAGGCAAGGCACGGTCAGGCGAGGCAAGGCTAAGGCACGACAACGCAAGGCTAGGCAATTCACGGCAAGGCAAGGAAATGGTAACGCAAGGCAGGGCACGGTTTGGGGAGGCAAGGCTAATGCATGACAACGCAAGGCTAGGCAGTGCACGGCTAGGCCAGGAAAGAGTAACGGAAGGAAAAGAAGGCAAGGCAAAGCAAGGCAAGGCAAGTGTAACAAAAGGCAAGGCACGGCAAGGGGAAACAAGGCTAAGGAACGGCAACGCACGGCTAGGCAATGCACGGCCAGGCAAGGAAAGGGTAACGCAAGGCAAGGCACGGTAAGGCAAGACAAGGCTAATGCACGACAACGCACGGCTAGGCAATGCACGGCAAGGCAAGGAAAGAGTAACGGAAGGAAAGGAAGGCAAGGCAAAGCATGGCAAGGCAAGTGTAACAACAGGCACGGCTCGGCAAGGGGAAACAAGGCTAAGGCACGGCAACGCAGGGCTAGGCAATGCACGGCAAGGCAAGGAAAGGGTAACGCAAGGCAAGGCACTGTCAGGCGAGGCAAAGCTAATGCACGACATCGCAAGGCTAGGCAGTGCACGGCTAGGCAAGGAAAGAGTAACGGAAGGAAAGGAAGGCAAGGCAAAGCATGGCAAGGCAAGTGTAACAACAGGCACGGCACGGCAAGGGGAAACAAGGCTAAGGCACGACAACGCAAGGCTAGGCAATGCACGGAAGGCAAGGAAAGAGTAACGGAAGTCAAGGAATCAAAGGAAAGCAGGGGAAGGCAAGGGTAACGAAAGGAACGGCACGGTAAGGGGAAACAAGGCTAAGGCACGGCAACGCAGGGCTAGGCAATGCACGGCAAGGCAAGGAAAGGGTAACGCAAGGCAAGGCACTGTCAGGCGAGGCAAAGCTAATGCCCGACATCGCAAGGCTAGGCAGTGCACGGCTAGGCAAGGAAAGAGTAACGGAAGGAAAGGAAGGCAAGGCAAATCATGGCAAGGCAAGTGTAACAACAGGCACGGCACGGCAAGGGGAAACAAGGCTAAGGAACGACAACGCAAGGCTAGGCAATGCACGGAAGGCAAGCAAAGAGTAACGGAAGGCAAGGAAGGCAAGGGAAAGCAAGGCAACGCAAGCAAGGCTATGGCAAGGTGAAAAAAGGCTGAGGCACGACCACGCAAGGCTAGGCAATGCACGGAAGGCAAGCAAAGAGTAACGGAAGGCAAGGAAGGCTAGGGAAAGCAGGGGAAGGCAAGGGTAACGGAAGGAACGGCAGGGTAAGGGCAAACAAGACTAAGGCACGACAACACAGGGCTAGGCAATGCAGGGCAAGGCAAGGAAATGGTAACGCAAGGCAAGGCACGGTTTGGGGAGGCAAGGCTAATGCACGACAACGCAAGGCTAGACAGTGCACGGCTAGGCAAGGAAAGAGTAACGGAAGGAAAGGAAGGCAAGGCAAAGCAAGGCAATGCAAGTGTAACAAAAGGCAAGGCACGGCAAGGGGAAACAAGGCTAAGGAACGGCAACGCACGGCTAGGCAATGCACGGCCAGGCAAGGAGAGGGTAACGCAAGGCAAGGCACGGTAAGGCAAGACAAGGCTAATGCACGACAACGCACGGCTAGGCAATGCACGGCAAGGCAAGGAAAGGGTAACGCAAGGCAAGGCACGGTCAGGCGAGGCAAGGCTAATGCACGACAACGCAAGGCTAACAATGCACGGAAGGCAAGCAAAGAGTAATGGAAGGCAAGGAAGGCAAGGGAAACCAAGGCAAGGCAAGGGTAACGGAAGGAACGGCTCGGCAAGGGGAAACAAGGCTAAGGCACGGCAACGCAGGGCTAGGCAATGCACGGCAAGGCAAGGAAAGTGTAACGCAAGGCAAGGCACTGTCAGGCGAGGCAAAGCTAATACACGACATCGCAAGGCTAGGCAGTGCACGGCTAGGCAAGGAAAGAGTAACGGAAGGAAAGGAAGGCAAGGCAAAGCATGGCAAGGCAAGTGTAAAAACAGGCACGGCACGGCAAGTGGAAACAAGGCTAAGGCACGACAACGCAAGGCTAGGCAAAGCACGGAAGGCAAGCAAAGAGTAACGGAAGGCAAGGAATGCAAAGGAAAGCAGGGGAAGGCAAGGGTAACGAAAGGAACGGCACGGTAAGGGGAAACAAGGCTAAGGCACGACAACACAGGGCTAGGCAATGCAGGGCAAGGCAAGGAAAGGGTAACGCAAGGCAAGGCACGGTTTGGGGAGGCAAGGCTAATGCACGACAACGCAAGGCTAGGCAATGCACGGAAGGCAAGCAAAGAGTAACGGAAGGCAAGGAATGCAAGGCAAAGCAAGGCAACGCAAGCAAGGCTATGGCTAGGTGAAAAAAGGCTAAGGCACGACAACGCAAGGCTAGGCAATGCACGGAAGGCAAGCAAAGAGTAACGGAATGGAAGGAAGGCAAGGCAAAGCAAGGCAAAGCAAGCAAGGCTATGGCAAGCTGAAAAAAGGCTAAGGCACCACAACGCACGGCTAGGCAATGCACGGCCAGCCAAGGAAAAGGTAACGCAAGGCAAGGCACTGTGAGGCAAGGCAAGGCTGATGCACGACAGCGCAAGGCTAGGCAATGCACGGCAAGGCAAGGAAAGGGTAACGCAAGGCAAGGCACGGTGAGGCAAGACAAGGCAAATGCACGACAACGCCCGGCTAAGCAATGCACGGCAAGGCAAGGAAAGGGTACCGCAAGGCAAGGCACGGTCAGCCGAGGCAAGGCTAACGAACGACAACGCAAGGCTAGGCAATGCACGGAAGGCAAGCAAAGAGTAACGGAAGGCAAGGAAGGCAAGGGAAAGCAAGGCAAGGCAAGGGTAACGGAAGGAACGGCACGGCAAGGGGAAACAAGGCTATGGCACGACAACGCCCGGCTAGGCAATGCACTGCAAGGCAAGGAAAGGGTAACGCAAGGCAAGGCACGGTGAGGCAAGGCAAGGCTAAGGCACGACAACGCAAGGCTAGGCAATGCACGGAAGGCAAGCAAAGAGTAACGGAAGGCAAGGAATGCAAGGGAAAGCAGGGGAAGGCAAGGTAAACGAAAGGAACGGCACGGTAAGGGGAAACAAGGCTAAGGCACGACAACACAGTGCTAGGCAATGCAGGGCAAGGCAAGGTAAGGGTAACGCAAGGCAAGGCACGGTCAGGCGAGGCAAGGCTAAGGCACGACAACGCAAGGCTAGGCAATTCACGGCAAGGCAAGGAAATGGTAACGCAAGGCAGGGCACGGTTTGGGGAGGCAAGGCTAATGCACGACAACGCAAGGCTAGGCAGTGCACGGCTAGGCAAGGAAAGAGTAACGGAAGGAAAGGAAGGCAAGGCAAATCATGGCAAGGCAAGTGTAACAACAGGCACGGCACGGCAAGGGGAAACAAGGCTAAGGCACGACAACGCAAGGCTAGGCAATGCACGGAAGGCAAGCAAAGAGTAACGGAAGGCAAGGAATGCAAGGCAAAGCAAGGCAACGCAAGCAAGGCTATGGCAAGGTGAAAAAAGGCTAAGGCACGACCACGCAAGGCTAGGCAATGCACGGAAGGCAAGCAAAGAGTAACGGAAGGCAAGGAAGGCAAGGGAAAGCAAGGCAACGCAAGCAAGGCTATGGCAAGGTGAAAAAAGTCTTAGGCACGACCACGCAAGGCTAGGCAATGCACTGAAGGCAAGCAAAGAGTAACGGAAGGCAAGGAAGGCTAGGGAAAGCAGGGGAAGGCAAGGGTAACGGAAGGAACGGCAGGGTAAGGGCAAACAAGACTAAGGCACGACAACACAGGGCTAGGCAATGCAGGGCAAGGCAAGGAAATGGTAACGCAAGGCAAGGCACGGTTTGGGGAGGCAAGGCTAATGCACGACAACGCAAGGCTAGACAGTGCACGGCTAGGCAAGGAAAGAGTAACGGAAGGAAAGGAAGGCAAGGCAAAGCAAGGCAATGCAAGTGTAACAAAAGGCAAGGCACGGCAAGGGGAAACAAGGCTAAGGAACGGCAACGCACGGCTAGGCAATGCACGGCCAGGCAAGGAAAGGGTAACGCAAGGCAAGGCACGGTAAGGCAAGACAAGGCTAATGCACGACAACGCACGGCTAGGCAATGCACGGCAAGGCAAGGAAAGGGTAACGCAAGGCAAGGCACGGTCAGGCGAGGCAAGGCTAATGCACGACAACGCAAGGCTAGGCAATGCACGGAAGGCAAGCAAAGAGTAATGGAAGGCAAGGAAGGCAAGGGAAACCAAGGCAAGGCAAGGGTAACGGAAGGAACGGCTCGGCAAGGGGAAACAAGGCTAAGGCACGGCAACGCAGGGCTAGGCAATGCACGGCAAGGCAAGGAAAGTGTAACGCAAGGCAAGGCACTGTCAGGCGAGGCAAAGCTAATACACGACATCGCAAGGCTAGGCAGTGCACGGCTAGGCAAGGAAAGAGTAACGGAAGGAAAGGAAGGCAAGGCAAAGCATGGCAAGGCAAGTGTAAAAACAGGCACGGCACGGCAAGTGGAAACAAGGCTAAGGCACGACAACGCAAGGCTAGGCAAAGCACGGAAGGCAAGCAAAGTGTAACGGAAGGCAAGGAATGCAAAGGAAAGCAGGGGAAGGCAAGGGTAACGAAAGGAACGGCACGGTAAGGGGAAACAAGGCTAAGGCACGACAACACAGGGCTAGGCAATGCAGGGCAAGGCAAGGAAAGGGTAACGCAAGGCAAGGCACGGTTTGGGGAGGCAAGGCTAATGCACGACAACGCAAGGCTAGGCAATGCACGGAAGGCAAGCAAAGAGTAACGGAAGGCAAGGAATGCAAGGCAAAGCAAGGCAACGCAAGCAAGGCTATGGCTAGGTGAAAAAAGGCTAAGGCACGACAACGCAAGGCTAGGCAATGCACGGAAGGCAAGCAAAGAGTAACGGAATGGAAGGAAGGCAAGGCAAAGCAAGGCAAAGCAAGCAAGGCTATGGCAAGCTGAAAAAAGTCTAAGGCACCACAACGCACGGCTAGGCAATGCACGGCCAGCCAAGGAAAAGGTAACGCAAGGCAAGGCACTGTGAGGCAAGCCAAGACTGATGCACGACAGCGCAAGGCTAGGCAATGCACGGCAAGGCAAGGAAAGGGTAACGCAAGGCAAGGCACGGTGAGGCAAGACAAGGCAAATGCACGACAACGCCCGGCTAAGCAATGCACGGCAAGGCAAGGAAAGGGTACCGCAAGGCAAGGCACGGTCAGCCGAGGCAAGGCTAACGAACGACAACGCAAGGCTAGGCAATGCACGGAAGGCAAGCAAAGAGTAACGGAAGGCAAGGAAGGCAAGTGAAAGCAAGGCAAGGCAAGGGTAACGGAAGGAACGGCACGGCAAGGGGAAACAAGGCTATGGCACGACAACGCCCGGCTAGGCAATGCACTGCAAGGCAAGGAAAGGGTAACGCAAGGCAAGGCACGGTGAGGCAAGGCAAGGCTAAGGCACGACAACGCAAGGCTAGGCAATGCACGGAAGGCAAGCAAAGAGTAACGGAAGGCAAGGAATGCAAGGGAAAGCAGGGGAAGGCAAGGTAAACGAAAGGAACGGCACGGTAAGGGGAAACAAGGCTAAGGCACGACAACACAGTGCTAGGCAATGCAGGGCAAGGCAAGGTAAGGGTAACGCAAGGCAAGGCACGGTCAGGCGAGGCAAGGCTAAGGCACGACAACGCAAGGCTAGGCAATTCACGGCAAGGCAAGGAAATGGTAACGCAAGGCAGGGCACGGTTTGGGGAGGCAAGGCTAATGCATGACAACGCAAGGCTAGGCAGTGCACGGCTAGGCCAGGAAAGAGTAACGGAAGGAAAAGAAGGCAAGGCAAAGCAAGGCAAGGCAAGTGTAACAAAAGGCAAGGCACGGCAAGGGGAAACAAGGCTAAGGAACGGCAACGCACGGCTAGGCAATGCACGTCCAGGCAAGGAAAGGGTAACGCAAGGCAAGGCACGGTAAGGCAAGACAAGGCTAATGCACGACAACGCACGGCTAGGCAATGCACGGCAAGGCAAGGAAAGGGTAACGCAAGGCAAGGCACGGTCAGTCGAGGCAAGGCTAATGCACGACAACGCAAGGCTAGGCAATGCACGGAAGGAAAGCAAAGAGTAACGGAAGGCAAGGAAGGCAAGGGAAACCAAGGCAAGTCAAGGGTAACGGAAGGAACGGCTCGGCAAGGGGAAACAAGGCTAAGGCACGGCAACGCAGGGCTAGGCAATGCACGGCAAGGCAAGGAAAGGGTAACGCAAGGCAAGGCACTGTCAGGCGAGGCAAAGCTAATGCACGACATCGCAAGGCTAGGCAGTGCACGGCTAGGCAAGGAAAGAGTAACGGAAGGAAAGGAAGGCAAGGCAAAGCATGGCAAGGCAAGTGTAACAACAGGCACGGCACGGCAAGGGGAAACAAGGCTAAGGCACGACAACGCAAGGCTAGGCAATGCACGGAAGGCAAGGAAAGAGTAACGGAAGTCAAGGAATGCAAAGGAAAGCAGGGGAAGGCAAGGGTAACGAAAGGAACGGCACGGTAAGGGGAAACAAGGCTAAGGCACGGCAACGCAGGGCTAGGCAATGCACGGCAAGGCAAGGAAAGGGTAACGCAAGGCAAGGCACTGTCAGGCGAGGCAAAGCTAATGCCCGACATCGCAAGGCTAGGCAGTGCACGGCTAGGCAAGGAAAGAGTAACGGAAGGAAAGGAAGGCAAGGCAAATCATGGCAAGGCAAGTGTAACAACAGGCACGGCACGGCAAGGGGAAACAAGGCTAAGGCACGACAACGCAAGGCTAGGCAATGCACGGAAGGCAAGCAAAGAGTAACGGAAGGCAAGGAAGGCAAGGGAAAGCAAGGCAACGCAAGCAAGGCTATGGCAAGGTGAAAAAAGGCTGAGGCACGACCACGCAAGGCTAGGCAATGCACGGAAGGCAAGCAAAGAGTAACGGAAGGCAAGGAAGGCTAGGGAAAGCAGGGGAAGGCAAGGGTAACGGAAGGAACGGCAGGGTAAGGGCAAACAAGACTAAGGCACGACAACACAGGGCTAGGCAATGCAGGGCAAGGCAAGGAAATGGTAACGCAAGGCAAGGCACGGTTTGGGGAGGCAAGGCTAATGCACGACAACGCAAGGCTAGACAGTGCACGGCTAGGCAAGGAAAGAGTAACGGAAGGAAAGGAAGGCAAGGCAAAGCAAGGCAATGCAAGTGTAACAAAAGGCAAGGCACGGCAAGGGGAAACAAGGCTAAGGAACGGCAACGCACGGCTAGGCAATGCACGGCCAGGCAAGGAAAGGGTAACGCAAGGCAAGGCACGGTAAGGCAAGACAAGGCTAATGCACGACAACGCACGGCTAGGCAATGCACGGCAAGGCAAGGAAAGGGTAACGCAAGGCAAGGCACGGTCAGGCGAGGCAAGGCTAATGCACGACAACGCAAGGCTAACAATGCACGGAAGGCAAGCAAAGAGTAATGGAAGGCAAGGAAGGCAAGGGAAACCAAGGCAAGGCAAGGGTAACGGAAGGAACGGCTCGGCAAGGGGAAACAAGGCTAAGGCACGGCAACGCAGGGCTAGGCAATGCACGGCAAGGCAAGGAAAGTGTAACGCAAGGCAAGGCACTGTCAGGCGAGGCAAAGCTAATACACGACATCGCAAGGCTAGGCAGTGCACGGCTAGGCAAGGAAAGAGTAACGGAAGGAAAGGAAGGCAAGGCAAAGCATGGCAAGGCAAGTGTAAAAACAGGCACGGCACGGCAAGTGGAAACAAGGCTAAGGCACGACAACGCAAGGCTAGGCAAAGCACGGAAGGCAAGCAAAGAGTAACGGAAGGCAAGGAATGCAAAGGAAAGCAGGGGAAGGCAAGGGTAACGAAAGGAACGGCACGGTAAGGGGAAACAAGGCTAAGGCACGACAACACAGGGCTAGGCAATGCAGGGCAAGGCAAGGAAAGGGTAACGCAAGGCAAGGCACGGTTTGGGGAGGCAAGGCTAATGCACGACAACGCAAGGCTAGGCAATGCACGGAAGGCAAGCAAAGAGTAACGGAAGGCAAGGAATGCAAGGCAAAGCAAGGCAACGCAAGCAAGGCTATGGCTAGGTGAAAAAAGGCTAAGGCACGACAACGCAAGGCTAGGCAATGCACGGAAGGCAAGCAAAGAGTAACGGAATGGAAGGAAGGCAAGGCAAAGCAAGGCAAAGCAAGCAAGGCTATGGCAAGCTGAAAAAAGGCTAAGGCACCACAACGCACGGCTAGGCAATGCACGGCCAGCCAAGGAAAAGGTAACGCAAGGCAAGGCACTGTGAGGCAAGGCAAGGCTGATGCACGACAGCGCAAGGCTAGGCAATGCACGGCAAGGCAAGGAAAGGGTAACGCAAGGCAAGGCACGGTGAGGCAAGACAAGGCAAATGCACGACAACGCCCGGCTAAGCAATGCACGGCAAGGCAAGGAAAGGGTACCGCAAGGCAAGGCACGGTCAGCCGAGGCAAGGCTAACGAACGACAACGCAAGGCTAGGCAATGCACGGAAGGCAAGCAAAGAGTAACGGAAGGCAAGGAAGGCAAGGGAAAGCAAGGCAAGGCAAGGGTAACGGAAGGAACGGCACGGCAAGGGGAAACAAGGCTATGGCACGACAACGCCCGGCTAGGCAATGCACTGCAAGGCAAGGAAAGGGTAACGCAAGGCAAGGCACGGTGAGGCAAGGCAAGGCTAAGGCACGACAACGCAAGGCTAGGCAATGCACGGAAGGCAAGCAAAGAGTAACGGAAGGCAAGGAATGCAAGGGAAAGCAGGGGAAGGCAAGGTAAACGAAAGGAACGGCACGGTAAGGGGAAACAAGGCTAAGGCACGACAACACAGTGCTAGGCAATGCAGGGCAAGGCAAGGAAAGGGTAACGCAAGGCAAGGCACTGTCAGGCGAGGCAAAGCTAATGCACGACATCGCAAGGCTAGGCAGTGCACGGCTAGGCAAGGAAAGAGTAACGGAAGGAAAGGAAGGCAAGGCAAAGCATGGCAAGGCAAGTGTAACAACAGGCACGGCACGGCAAGGGGAAACAAGGCTAAGGCACGACAACGCAAGGCTAGGCAATGCACGGAAGGCAAGGAAAGAGTAACGGAAGTCAAGGAATGCAAAGGAAAGCAGGGGAAGGCAAGGGTAACGAAAGGAACGGCACGGTAAGGGGAAACAAGGCTAAGGCACGGCAACGCAGGGCTAGGCAATGCACGGCAAGGCAAGGAAAGGGTAACGCAAGGCAAGGCACTGTCAGGCGAGGCAAAGCTAATGCACGACATCGCAAGGCTAGGCAGTGCACGGCTAGGCAAGGAAAGAGTAACGGAAGGAAAGGAAGGCAAGGCAAATCATGGCAAGGCAAGTGTAACAAACAGGCACGGCACGGCAAGGGGAAACAAGGCTAAGGCACGACAACGCAAGGCTAGGCAATGCACGGAAGGCAAGCAAAGAGTAACGGAAGGCAAGGAATGCAAGGCAAAGCAAGGCAACGCAAGCAAGGCTATGGCAAGGTGAAAAAAGGCTGAGGCACGACCACGCAAGGCTAGGCAATGCACGGAAGGCAAGCAAAGAGTAACGGAAGGCAAGGAAGGCTAGGGAAAGCAGGGGAAGGCAAGGGTAACGGAAGGAACGGCAGGGTAAGGGCAAACAAGACTAAGGCACGACAACACAGGGCTAGGCAATGCAGGGCAAGGCAAGGAAATGGTAACGCAAGGCAAGGCACGGTTTGGGGAGGCAAGGCTAATGCACGACAACGCAAGGCTAGACAGTGCACGGCTAGGCAAGGAAAGAGTAACGGAAGGAAAGGAAGGCAAGGCAGAGCAAGGCAATGCAAGTGTAACAAAAGGCAAGGCACGGCAAGGGGAAACAAGGCTAAGGCACCACAACGCACGGCTAGGCAATGCACGGCCAGCCAAGGAAAAGGTAACGCAAGGCAAGGCACGGTAAGGCAAGACAAGGCTAATGCACGACAACGCACGGCTAGGCAATGCACGGCAAGGCAAGGAAAGGGTAACGCAAGGCAAGGCACGGTCAGGCTAGGCAAGGCTAATGCACGACAACGCAAGGCTATACAATGCACGGAAGGCAAGCAAAGAGTAATGGAAGGCAAGGAAGGCAAGGGAAACCAAGGCAAGGCAAGGGTAACGGAAGGAACGGCTCGGCAAGGGGAAACAAGGCTAAGGCACGGCAACGCAGGGCTAGGCAATGCACGGCAAGGCAAGGAAAGTGTAACGCAAGGCAAGGCACTGTCAGGCGAGGCAAAGCTAATACACGACATCGCAAGGCTAGGCAGTGCACGGCTAGGCAAGGAAAGAGTAACGGAAGGAAAGGAAGGCAAGGCAAAGCATGGCAAGGCAAGTGTAAAAACAGGCACGGCACGGCAAGTGGAAACAAGGCTAAGGCACGACAACGCAAGGCTAGGCAAAGCACGGAAGGCAAGCAAAGAGTAACGGAAGGCAAGGAATGCAAAGGAAAGCAGGGGAAGGCAAGGGTAACGAAAGGAACGGCAGGGTAAGGGGAAACAAGGCTAAGGCACGACAACACAGGGCTAGGCAATGCAGGGCAAGGCAAGGAAAGGGTAACGCAAGGCAAGGCACGGTTTGGGGAGGCAAGGCTAATGCACGACAACGCAAGGCTAGGCAATACACGGAAGGCAAGCAAAGAGTAACGGAAGGCAAGGAATGCAAGGCAAAGCAAGGCAACGCAAGCAAGGCTATGGCTAGGTGAAAAAAGGCTAAGGCACGACAACGCAAGGCTAGGCAATGCACGGAAGGCAAGCAAAGAGTAACGGAATGGAAGGAAGGCAAGGCAAAGCAAGGCAAAGCAAGCAAGGCTATGGCAAGCTGAAAAAAGGCTAAGGCACCACAACGCACGGCTAGGCAATGCACGGCCAGCCAAGGAAAAGGTAACGCAAGGCAAGGCACTGTGAGGCAAGGCAAGGCTGATGCACGACAGCGCAAGGCTAGGCAATGCACGGCAAGGCAAGGAAAGGGTAACGCAAGGCAAGGCACGGTGAGGCAAGACAAGGCAAATGCACGACAACGCCCGGCTAAGCAATGCACGGCAAGGCAAGGAAAGGGTACCGCAAGGCAAGGCACGGTCAGCCGAGGCAAGGCTAACGAACGACAACGCAAGGCTAGGCAATGCACGGAAGGCAAGCAAAGAGTAACGGAAGGCAAGGAAGGCAAGGGAAAGCAAGGCAAGGCAAGGGTAACGGAAGGAACGGCACGGCAAGGGGAAACAAGGCTATGGCACGACAACGCCCGGCTAGGCAATGCACTGCAAGGCAAGGAAAGGGTAACGCAAGGCAAGGCACGGTGAGGCAAGGCAAGGCTAAGGCACGACAACGCAAGGCTAGGCAATGCACGGAAGGCAAGCAAAGAGTAACGGAAGGCAAGGAATGCAAGGGAAAGCAGGGGAAGGCAAGGTAAACGAAAGGAACGGCACGGTAAGGGGAAACAAGGCTAAGGCACGACAACACAGTGCTAGGCAATGCAGGGCAAGGCAAGGTAAGGGTAACGCAAGGCAAGGCACGGTCAGGCGAGGCAAGGCTAAGGCACGACAACGCAAGGCTAGGCAATTCACGGCAAGGCAAGGAAATGGTAACGCAAGGCAGGGCACGGTTTGGGGAGGCAAGGCTAATGCATGACAACGCAAGGCTAGGCAGTGCACGGCTAGGCCAGGAAAGAGTAACGGAAGGAAAAGAAGGCAAGGCAAAGCAAGGCAAGGCAAGTGTAACAACAGGCAAGGCACGGCAAGGGGAAACAAGGCTAAGGAACGGCAACGCACGGCTAGGCAATGCACGGCCAGGCAAGGAAAGGGTAACGCAAGGCAAGGCACGGTAAGGCAAGACAAGGCTAATGCACGACAACGCACGGCTAGGCAATGCACGGCAAGGCAAGGAAAGGGTAAGGCAAGGCAAGGCACGGTCAGTCGAGGCAAGGCTAATGCACGACAACGCAAGGCTAGGCAATGCACGGAAGGCAAGCAAAGAGTAACGGAAGGCAAGGAAGGCAAGGGAAACCAAGGCAAGGCAAGGGTAACGAAAGGAACGGCTCGGCAAGGGGAAACAAGGCTAAGGCACGGCAACGCAGGGCTAGGCAATGCACGGCAAGGCAAGGAAAGGGTAACGCAAGGCAAGGCACTGTCAGGCGAGGCAAAGCTAATGCACGACATCGCAAGGCTAGGCAGTGCACGGCTAGGCAAGGAAAGAGTAACGGAAGGAAAGGAAGGCAAGGCAAAGCATGGCAAGGCAAGTGTAACAACAGGCACGGCACGGCAAGGGGAAACAAGGCTAAGGCACGACAACGCAAGGCTAGGCAATGCACGGAAGGCAAGGAAAGAGTAACGGAAGTCAAGGAATGCAAAGGAAAGCAGGGGAAGGCAAGGGTAACGAAAGGAACGGCACGGTAAGGGGAAACAAGGCTAAGGCACGGCAACGCAGGGCTAGGCAATGCACGGCAAGGCAAGGAAAGGGTAACGCAAGGCAAGGCACTGTCAGGCGAGGCAAAGCTAATGCACGACATCGCAAGGCTAGGCAGTGCACGGCTAGGCAAGGAAAGAGTAACGGAAGGAAAGGAAGGCAAGGCAAATCATGGCAAGGCAAGTGTAACAACAGGCACGGCACGGCAAGGGGAAACAAGGCTAAGGCACGACAACGCAAGGCTAGGCAATGCACGGAAGGCAAGCAAAGAGTAACGGAAGGCAAGGAATGCAAGGCAAAGCAAGGCAACGCAAGCAAGGCTATGGCAAGGTGAAAAAAGGCTAAGGCACGACCACGCAAGGCTAGGCAATGCACGGAAGGCAAGCAAAGAGTAACGGAAGGCAAGGAAGGCAAGGGAAAGCAAGGCAACGCAAGCAAGGCTATGGCAAGGTGAAAAAAGGCTGAGGCACGACCACGCAAGGCTAGGCAATGCACGGAAGGCAAGCAAAGAGTAACGGAAGGCAAGGAAGGCTAGGGAAAGCAGGGGAAGGCAAGGGTAACGGAAGGAACGGCAGGGTAAGGGCAAACAAGACTAAGGCACGACAACACAGGGCTAGGCAATGCAGGGCAAGGCAAGGAAATGGTAACGCAAGGCAAGGCACGGTTTGGGGAGGCAAGGCTAATGCACGACAACGCAAGGCTAGACAGTGCACGGCTAGGCAAGGAAAGAGTAACGGAAGGAAAGGAAGGCAAGGCAAAGCAAGGCAATGCAAGTGTAACAAAAGGCAAGGCACGGCAAGGGGAAACAAGGCTAAGGAACGGCAACGCACGGCTAGGCAATGCACGGCCAGGCAAGGAAAGGGTAACGCAAGGCAAGGCACGGTAAGGCAAGACAAGGCTAATGCACGACAACGCACGGCTAGGCAATGCACGGCAAGGCAAGGAAAGGGTAACGCAAGGCAAGGCACGGTCAGGCGAGGCAAGGCTAATGCACGACAACGCAAGGCTAGACAATGCACCGAAGGCAAGCAAAGAGTAATGGAAGGCAAGGAAGGCAAGGGAAACCAAGGCAAGGCAAGGGTAACGGAAGGAACGGCTCGGCAAGGGGAAACAAGGCTAAGGCACGGCAACGCAGGGCTAGGCAATGCACGGCAAGGCAAGGAAAGTGTAACGCAAGGCAAGGCACTGTCAGGCGAGGCAAAGCTAATACACGACATCGCAAGGCTAGGCAGTGCACGGCTAGGCAAGGAAAGAGTAACGGAAGGAAAGGAAGGCAAGGCAAAGCATGGCAAGGCAAGTGTAAAAACAGGCACGGCACGGCAAGTGGAAACAAGGCTAAGGCACGACAACGCAAGGCTAGGCAAAGCACGGAAGGCAAGCAAAGAGTAACGGAAGGCAAGGAATGCAAAGGAAAGCAGGGGAAGGCAAGGGTAACCAAAGGAACGGCACGGTAAGGGGAAACAAGGCTAAGGCACGACAACACAGGGCTAGGCAATGCAGGGCAAGGCAAGGAAAGGGTAACGCAAGGCAAGGCACGGTTTGGGGAGGCAAGGCTAATGCACGACAACGCAAGGCTAGGCAATGCACGGAAGGCAAGCAAAGAGTAACGGAAGGCAAGGAATGCAAGGCAAAGCAAGGCAACGCAAGCAAGGCTATGGCTAGGTGAAAAAAGGCTAAGGCACGACAACGCAAGGCTAGGCAATGCACGGAAGGCAAGCAAAGAGTAACGGAATGGAAGGAAGGCAAGGCAAAGCAAGGCAAAGCAAGCAAGGCTATGGCAAGCTGAAAAAAGTCTAAGGCACCACAACGCACGGCTAGGCAATGCACGGCCAGCCAAGGAAAAGGTAACGCAAGGCAAGGCACTGTGAGGCAAGGCAAGGCTGATGCACGACAGCGCAAGGCTAGGCAATGCACGGCAAGGCAAGGAAAGGGTAACGCAAGGCAAGGCACGGTGAGGCAAGACAAGGCAAATGCACGACAACGCCCGGCTAAGCAATGCACGGCAAGGTAAGGAAAGGGTACCGCAAGGCAAGGCACGGTCAGCCGAGGCAAGGCTAACGAACGACAACGCAAGGCTAGGCAATGCACGGAAGGCAAGCAAAGAGTAACGGAAGGCAAGGAAGGCAAGGGAAAGCAAGGCAAGGCAAGGGTAACGGAAGGAACGGCACGGCAAGGGGAAACAAGGCTATGGCACGACAACGCCCGGCTAGGCAATGCACTGCAAGGCAAGGAAAGGGTAACGCAAGGCAAGGCACGGTGAGGCAAGGCAAGGCTAAGGCACGACAACGCAAGGCTAGGCAATGCACGGAAGGCAAGCAAAGAGTAACGGAAGGCAAGGAATGCAAGGGAAAGCAGGGGAAGGCAAGGTAAACGAAAGGAACGGCACGGTAAGGGGAAACAAGGCTAAGGCACGACAACACAGTGCTAGGCAATGCAGGGCAAGGCAAGGTAAGGGTAACGCAAGGCAAGGCACGGTCAGGCGAGGCAAGGCTAAGGCACGACAACGCAAGGCTAGGCAATTCACGGCAAGGCAAGGAAATGGTAACTCAAGGCAGGGCACGGTTTGGGGAGGCAAGGCTAATGCATGACAACGCAAGGCTAGGCAGTGCACGGCTAGGCCAGGAAAGAGTAACGGAAGGAAAAGAAGGCAAGGCAAAGCAAGGCAAGGCAAGTGTAACAAAAGGCAAGGCACGGCAAGGGGAAACAAGGCTAAGGAACGGCAACGCACGGCTAGGCAATGCACGGCCAGGCAAGGAAAGGGTAACGCAAGGCAAGGCACGGTAAGGCAAGACAAGGCTAATGCACGACAACGCACGGCTAGGCAATGCACGGCAAGGCAAGGAAAGGGTAACGCAAGGCAAGGCACGGTCAGTCGAGGCAAGGCTAATGCACGACAACGCAAGGCTAGGCAATGCACGGAAGGCAAGCAAAGAGTAACGGAAGGCAAGGAAGGCAAGGGAAACCAAGGCAAGGCAAGGGTAACGGAAGGAACGGCTCGGCAAGGGGAAACAAGGCTAAGGCACGGCAACGCAGGGCTAGGCAATGCACGGCAAGGCAAGGAAAGGGTAACGCAAGGCAAGGCACTGTCAGGCGAGGCAAAGCTAATGCACGACATCGCAAGGCTAGGCAGTGCACGGCTAGGCAAGGAAAGAGTAACGGAAGGAAAGGAAGGCAAGGCAAAGCATGGCAAGGCAAGTGTAACAACAGGCACGGCACGGCAAGGGGAAACAAGGCTAAGGCACGACAACGCAAGGCTAGGCAATGCACGGAAGGCAAGGAAAGAGTAACGGAAGTCAAGGAATGCAAAGGAAAGCAGGGGAAGGCAAGGGTAACGAAAGGAACGGCACGGTAAGGGGAAACAAGGCTAAGGCACGGCAACGCAGGGCTAGGCAATGCACGGCAAGGCAAGGAAAGGGTAACGCAAGGCAAGGCACTGTCAGGCGAGGCAAAGCTAATGCACGACATCGCAAGGCTAGGCAGTGCACGGAAGGCAAGGAAAGAGTAACGGAAGGAAAGGAAGGCAAGGCAAATCATGGCAAGGCAAGTAACAAGTACGCACGGCAAGGGGAAACAAGGCTAAGGCACGCAACGCAGGCTAGTAACGAAGGCAAGGAGCAAGGCAAGCAGCAACGCAGCAGGCATGGAACAAGGCTAAGGCACGACAACGCAAGGCTAGGCAATGCACGGAAGGCAAGCAAAGAGTAACGGAAGGCAAGGAAGGCAAGGGAAAGCAAGGCAACGCAAGCAAGGCTATGGCAAGGTGAAAAAAGGCTGAGGCACGACCACGCAAGGCTAGGCAATGCACGGAAGGCAAGCAAAGAGTAACGGAAGGGAAGGAAGTCTAGGGAAAGCAGGGGAAGGCAAGGGTAACGGAAGGAACGGCAGGGTAAGGGCAAACAAGCCTAAGGCACGACAACACAGGGCTAGGCAATGCAGGGCAAGGCAAGGAAATGGTAACGCAAGGCAAGGCACGGTTTGGGGAGGCAAGGCTAATGCACGACAACGCAAGGCTAGACAGTGCACGGCTAGGCAAGGAAAGAGTAACGGAAGGAAAGGAAGGCAAGGCAAAGCAAGGCAATGCAAGTGTAACAAAAGGCAAGGCACTGCAAGGGGAAACAAGGCTAAGGAACGGCAACGCACGGCTAGGCAATGCACGGCCAGGCAAGGAAAGGGTAACGCAAGGCAAGGCACGGTAAGGCAAGACAAGGCTAATGCACGACAACGCACGGCTAGGCAATGCACGGCAAGGCAAGGAAAGGGTAACGCAAGGCAAGGCACGGTCAGGCGAGGCAAGGCTAATGCACGACAACGCAAGGCTAACAATGCACGGAAGGCAAGCAAAGAGTAATGGAAGGCAAGGAAGGCAAGGGAAACCAAGGCAAGGCAAGGGTAACGGAAGGAACGGCTCGGCAAGGGGAAACAAGGCTAAGGCACGGCAACGCAGGGCTAGGCAATGCACGGCAAGGCAAGGAAAGTGTAACGCAAGGCAAGGCACTGTCAGGCGAGGCAAAGCTAATACACGACATCGCAAGGCTAGGCAGTGCACGGCTAGGCAAGGAAAGAGTAACGGAAGGAAAGGAAGGCAAGGCAAAGCATGGCAAGGCAAGTGTAAAAACAGGCACGGCACGGCAAGTGGAAACAAGGCTAAGGCACGACAACGCAAGGCTAGGCAAAGCACGGAAGGCAAGCAAAGAGTAACGGAAGGCAAGGAATGCAAAGGAAAGCAGGGGAAGGCAAGGGTAACGAAAGGAACGGCACGGTAAGGGGAAACAAGGCTAAGGCACGACAACACAGGGCTAGGCAATGCAGGGCAAGGCAAGGAAAGGGTAACGCAAGGCAAGGCACGGTTTGGGGAGGCAAGGCTAATGCACGACAACGCAAGGCTAGGCAATGCACGGAAGGCAAGCAAAGAGTAACGGAAGGCAAGGAATGCAAGGCAAAGCAAGGCAACGCAAGCAAGGCTATGGCTAGGTGAAAAAAGGCTAAGGCACGACAACGCAAGGCTAGGCAATGCACGGAAGGCAAGCAAAGAGTAACGGAATGGAAGGAAGGCAAGGCAAAGCAAGGCAAAGCAAGCAAGGCTATGGCAAGCTGAAAAAAGTCTAAGGCACCACAACGCACGGCTAGGCAATGCACGGCCAGCCAAGGAAAAGGTAACGCAAGGCAAGGCACTGTGAGGCAAGGCAAGGCTGATGCACGACAGCGCAAGGCTAGGCAATGCACGGCAAGGCAAGGAAAGGGTAACGCAAGGCAAGGCACTGTCAGGCGAGGCAAAGCTAATGCACGACATCGCAAGGCTAGGCAGTGCACGGCTAGGCAAGGAAAGAGTAACGGAAGGAAAGGAAGGCAAGGCAAAGCATGGCAAGGCAAGTGTAACAACAGGCACGGCACGGCAAGTGGAAACAAGGCTAAGGCACGACAACGCAAGGCTAGGCAAAGCACGGAAGGCAAGCAAAGAGTAACGGAAGGCAAGGAATGCAAAGGAAAGCAGGGGAAGGCAAGGGTAACGAAAGGAACGGCACGGTAAGGGGAAACAAGCCTAAGGCACGACAACACAGAGCTAGGCAATGCAGGGCAAGGCAAGGAAAGGGTAATGCAAGGCAAGGCACGGTTTGGGGAAGCAAGGCTAATGCACGACAACGCAAGGCTAGGCAATGCACGGAAGGCAAGCAAAGAGTAACGGAAGGCAAGGAAGGCAAGGGAAAGCAAGGCAAGGCAAGGGTAACGGAAGGAACGGCACGGCAAGGGGAAACAAGGCTATGGCACGACAACGCCCGGCTAGGCAATGCACGGCAAGGCAAGGAAAGGGTAACGCAAGGCAAGGCACTGTCAGGCGAGGCAAAGCTAATGCACGACATCGCAAGGCTAGGCAGTGCACGGCTAGGCAAGGAAAGAGTAACGGAAGGAAAGGAAGGCAAGGCAAATCATGGCAAGGCAAGTGTAACAACAGGCACGGCACGGCAAGGGGAAACAACCTAAGGCACGACAACGCAAGGCTAGGCAATGCACGGAAGGCAAGCAAAGAGTAACGGAAGGCAAGGAATGCAAGGCACAGCAAGGCAACGCAAGCAAGGCTATGGCAAGGTGAAAAAAGGCTAAGGCACGACCACGCAAGGCTAGGCAATGCACGGAAGGCAAGCAAAGAGTAACGGAAGGCAAGGAAGGCAAGGGAAAGCAAGGCAACGCAAGCAAGGCTATGGCAAGGTGAAAAAAGGCTGAGGCACGACCACGCAAGGCTAGGCAATGCACGGAAGGCAAGCAAAGAGTAATGGAAGGCAAGGAAGGCAAGGGAAACCAAGGCAAGGCAAGGGTAACGGAAGGAACGGCTCGGCAAGGGGAAACAAGGCTAAGGCACGGCAACGCAGGGCTAGGCAATGCACGGCAAGGCAAGGAAAGTGTAACGCAAGGCAAGGCACTGTCAGGCGAGGCAAAGCTAATACACGACATCGCAAGGCTAGGCAGTGCACGGCTAAGCAAGGAAAGAGTAACGGAAGGAAAGGAAGGCAAGGCAAAGCATGGCAAGGCAAGTGTAAAAACAGGCACGGCACGGCAAGTGGAAACAAGGCTAAGGCACGACAACGCAAGGCTAGGCAAAGCACGGAAGGCAAGCAAAGAGTAACGGAAGGCAAGGAAGGCAAGGGAAAGCAAGGCAAGGCAAGGGTAACGGAAGGAACGGCACGGCAAGGGGAAACAAGGCTATGGCACGACAACACAGGGCTAGGCAATGCAGGGCAAGGCAAGGAAAGGGTAACGCAAGGCAAGGCACGGTTTGGGGAGGCAAGGCTAATGCACGACAACGCAAGGCTAGGCAATGCACGGAAGGCAAGCAAAGAGTAACGGAAGGCAAGGAATGCAAGGCAAAGCAAGGCAACGCAAGCAAGGCTATGGCTAGGTGAAAAAAGGCTAAGGCACGACAACGCAAGGCTAGGCAATGCACGGAAGGCAAGCAAAGAGTAACGGAATGGAAGGAAGGCAAGGCAAAGCAAGGCAAAGCAAGCAAGGCTATGGCAAGCTGAAAAAAGTCTAAGGCACCACAACGCACGGCTAGGCAATGCACGGCCAGCCAAGGAAAAGGTAACGCAAGGCAAGGCACTGTGAGGCAAGGCAAGGCTGATGCACGACAGCGCAAGGCTAGGCAATGCACGGCAAGGCAAGGAAAGGGTAACGCAAGGCAAGGCACGGTGAGGCAAGACAAGGCAAATGCACGACAACGCCCGGCTAAGCAATGCACGGCAAGGTAAGGAAAGGGTACCGCAAGGCAAGGCACGGTCAGCCGAGGCAAGGCTAACGAACGACAACGCAAGGCTAGGCAATGCACGGAAGGCAAGCAAAGAGTAACGGAAGGCAAGGAAGGCAAGGGAAAGCAAGGCAAGGCAAGGGTAACGGAAGGAACGGCACGGCAAGGGGAAACAAGGCTAAGGCACGACAACACAGTGCTAGGCAATGCAGGGCAAGGCAAGGTAAGGGCAACGCAAGGCAAGGCACGGTCAGGCGAGGCAAGGCTAAGGCACGACAACGCAAGGCTAGGCAATTCACGGCAAGGCAAGGAAATGGTAACGCAAGGCAGGGCACGGTTTGAGGAGGCAAGGCTAATGCATGACAACGCAAGGCTAGGCAGTGCACGGCTAGGCCAGGAAAGAGTAACGGAAGGAAAAGAAGGCAAGGCAAAGCAAGGCAAGGCAAGTGTAACAAAAGGCAAGGCACGGCAAGGGGAAACAAGGCTAAGGAACGTCAACGCACGGCTAGGCAATGCACGGCCAGGCAAGGAAAGGGTAACGCAAGGCAAGGCACGGTAAGGCAAGACAAGGCTAAGGCACGACAACGCACGGCTAGGCAATGCACGGCAAGGCAAGGAAAGGGTAACGCAAGGCAAGGCACGGTCAGTCGAGGCAAGGCTAATGCACAACAACGCAAGGCTAGGCAATGCACGGAAGGCAAGCAAAGAGTAACGGAAGGCAAGGAAGTCAAGGGAAACCAAGGCAAGGCAAGGGTAACGGAAGGAACGGCTCGGCAAGGGGAAACAAGGATAAGGCACGGCAACGCAGGGGTAGGCAATGCACGGCAAGGCAAGGAAAGGGTAACGCAAGGCAAGGCACGGTAAGGCAAGACAAGGCTAAGGCACGACAACGCACGGCTAGGCAATGCACGGCAAGGCAAGGAAAGGGTAACGCAAGGCAAGGCACGGTCAGTCGAGGCAAGGCTAATGCACAACAACGCAAGGCTAGGCAATGCACGGAAGGCAAGCAAAGAGTAACGGAAGGCAAGGAAGTCAAGGGAAACCAAGGCAAGGCAAGGGTAACGGAAGGAACGGCTCGGCAAGGGGAAACAAGGATAAGGCACGGCAACGCAGGGGTAGGCAATGCACGGCAAGGCAAGGAAAGTGTAACGCAAGGCAAGGCACTGTCAGGCGAGGCAAAGCTAATGCACGACATCGCAAGGCTAGGCAGTGCACGGCTAGGCAAGGAAAGAGTAACGGAAGGAAAGGAAGGCAAGGCAAAGCATGGCAAGGCAAGTGTAACAACAGGCACGGCACGGCAAGGGGAAACAAGGCTAAGGCACGACAACGCAAGGCTAGGCAATGCACGGAAGGCAAGGAAAGAGTAACGGAAGTCAAGGAATGCAAAGGAAAGCAGGGGAAGGCAAGGGTAACGAAAGGAACGGCACGGTAAGGGGAAACAAGCCTAAGGCACGACAACACAGGGCTAGGCAATGCAGGGCAAGGCAAGGAAAGGGTAATGCAAGGCAAGGCACGGTTTGGGGAAGCAAGGCTAATGCACGACAACGCAAGGCTAGGCAATGCACGGAAGGCAAGCAAAGAGTAACGGAAGGCAAGGAAGGCAAGGGAAAGCAAGGCAAGGCAAGGGTAACGGAAGGAACGGCACGGCAAGGGGAAACAAGGCTAAGGCACGGCAACGCACGGCTAGGCAATGCACGGCCAGGCAAGGAAAGGGTAACGCAAGGCAAGGCACGGTAAGGCAAGACAAGGCTAATGCACGACAACGCACGGCTAGGCAATGCACGGCAAGGCAAGGAAAGGGTAACGCAAGGCAAGGCACGGTCAGTCGAGGCAAGGCTAATGCACGACAACGCAAGGCTAGGCAATGCACGGAAGGCACGCAAAGAGTAACGGAAGGCAAGGAAGGCAAGGGAAACCAAGGCAAGGCAAGGGTAACGGAAGGAACGGCTCGGCAAGGGGAAACAAGGCTAAGGCACGGCAACGCAGGGCTAGGCAATGCACGGCAAGGCAAGGAAAGGGTAACGCAAGGCAAGGCACTGTCAGGCGAGGCAAAGCTAATGCACGACATCGCAAGGCTAGGCAGTGCACGGCTAGGCAAGGAAAGAGTAACGGAAGGAAAGGAAGGCAAGGCAAAGCATGGCAAGGCAAGTGTAACAACAGGCACGGCACGGCAAGGGGAAACAAGGCTAAGGCACGACAACGCAAGGCTAGGCAATGCACGGAAGGCAAGGAAAGAGTAACGGAAGTCAAGGAATGCAAAGGAAAGCAGGGGAAGGCAAGGGTAACGAAAGGAACGGCACGGTAAGGGGAAACAAGGCTAAGGCACGGCAACGCAGGGCTAGGCAATGCACGGCAAGGCAAGGAAAGGGTAACGCAAGGCAAGGCACTGTCAGGCGAGGCAAAGCTAATGCACGACATCGCAAGGCTAGGCAGTGCACGGCTAGGCAAGGAAAGAGTAACGGAAGGAAAGGAAGGCAAGGCAAATCATGGCAAGGCAAGTGTAACAACAGGCACGGCACGGCAAGGGGAAACAACCTAAGGCACGACAACGCAAGGCTAGGCAATGCACGGAAGGCAAGCAAAGAGTAACGGAAGGCAAGGAATGCAAGGCACAGCAAGGCAACGCAAGCAAGGCTATGGCAAGGTGAAAAAAGGCTAAGGCACGACCACGCAAGGCTAGGCAATGCACGGAAGGCAAGCAAAGAGTAACGGAAGGCAAGGAAGGCAAGGGAAAGCAAGGCAACGCAAGCAAGGCTATGGCAAGGTGAAAAAAGGCTGAGGCACGACCACGCAAGGCTAGGCAATGCACGGAAGGCAAGCAAAGAGTAATGGAAGGCAAGGAAGGCAAGGGAAACCAAGGCAAGGCAAGGGTAACGGAAGGAACGGCTCGGCAAGGGGAAACAAGGCTAAGGCACGGCAACGCAGGGCTAGGCAATGCACGGCAAGGCAAGGAAAGTGTAACGCAAGGCAAGGCACTGTCAGGCGAGGCAAAGCTAATACACGACATCGCAAGGCTAGGCAGTGCACGGCTAAGCAAGGAAAGAGTAACGGAAGGAAAGGAAGGCAAGGCAAAGCATGGCAAGGCAAGTGTAAAAACAGGCACGGCACGGCAAGTGGAAACAAGGCTAAGGCACGACAACGCAAGGCTAGGCAAAGCACGGAAGGCAAGCAAAGAGTAACGGAAGGCAAGGAAGGCAAGGGAAAGCAAGGCAAGGCAAGGGTAACGGAAGGAACGGCACGGCAAGGGGAAACAAGGCTATGGCACGACAACACAGGGCTAGGCAATGCAGGGCAAGGCAAGGAAAGGGTAACGCAAGGCAAGGCACGGTTTGGGGAGGCAAGGCTAATGCACGACAACGCAAGGCTAGGCAATGCACGGAAGGCAAGCAAAGAGTAACGGAAGGCAAGGAATGCAAGGCAAAGCAAGGCAACGCAAGCAAGGCTATGGCTAGGTGAAAAAAGGCTAAGGCACGACAACGCAAGGCTAGGCAATGCACGGAAGGCAAGCAAAGAGTAACGGAATGGAAGGAAGGCAAGGCAAAGCAAGGCAAAGCAAGCAAGGCTATGGCAAGCTGAAAAAAGTCTAAGGCACCACAACGCACGGCTAGGCAATGCACGGCCAGCCAAGGAAAAGGTAACGCAAGGCAAGGCACTGTGAGGCAAGGCAAGGCTGATGCACGACAGCGCAAGGCTAGGCAATGCACGGCAAGGCAAGGAAAGGGTAACGCAAGGCAAGGCACGGTGAGGCAAGACAAGGCAAATGCACGACAACGCCCGGCTAAGCAATGCACGGCAAGGTAAGGAAAGGGTACCGCAAGGCAAGGCACGGTCAGCCGAGGCAAGGCTAACGAACGACAACGCAAGGCTAGGCAATGCACGGAAGGCAAGCAAAGAGTAACGGAAGGCAAGGAAGGCAAGGGAAAGCAAGGCAAGGCAAGGGTAACGGAAGGAACGGCACGGCAAGGGGAAACAAGGCTAAAGCACGACAACACAGTGCTAGGCAATGCAGGGCAAGGCAAGGTAAGGGCAACGCAAGGCAAGGCACGGTCAGGCGAGGCAAGGCTAAGGCACGACAACGCAAGGCTAGGCAATTCACGGCAAGGCAAGGAAATGGTAACGCAAGGCAGGGCACGGTTTGAGGAGGCAAGGCTAATGCATGACAACGCAAGGCTAGGCAGTGCACGGCTAGGCCAGGAAAGAGTAACGGAAGGAAAAGAAGGCAAGGCAAAGCAAGGCAAGGCAAGTGTAACAAAAGGCAAGGCACGGCAAGGGGAAACAAGGCTAAGGAACGTCAACGCACGGCTAGGCAATGCACGGCCAGGCAAGGAAAGGGTAACGCAAGGCAAGGCACGGTAAGGCAAGACAAGGCTAAGGCACGACAACGCACGGCTAGGCAATGCACGGCAAGGCAAGGAAAGGGTAACGCAAGGCAAGGCACGGTCAGTCGAGGCAAGGCTAATGCACAACAACGCAAGGCTAGGCAATGCACGGAAGGCAAGCAAAGAGTAACGGAAGGCAAGGAAGTCAAGGGAAACCAAGGCAAGGCAAGGGTAACGGAAGGAACGGCTCGGCAAGGGGAAACAAGGATAAGGCACGGCAACGCAGGGGTAGGCAATGCACGGCAAGGCAAGGAAAGGGTAACGCAAGGCAAGGCACGGTAAGGCAAGACAAGGCTAAGGCACGACAACGCACGGCTAGGCAATGCACGGCAAGGCAAGGAAAGGGTAACGCAAGGCAAGGCACGGTCAGTCGAGGCAAGGCTAATGCACAACAACGCAAGGCTAGGCAATGCACGGAAGGCAAGCAAAGAGTAACGGAAGGCAAGGAAGTCAAGGGAAACCAAGGCAAGGCAAGGGTAACGGAAGGAACGGCTCGGCAAGGGGAAACAAGGATAAGGCACGGCAACGCAGGGGTAGGCAATGCACGGCAAGGCAAGGAAAGTGTAACGCAAGGCAAGGCACTGTCAGGCGAGGCAAAGCTAATGCACGACATCGCAAGGCTAGGCAGTGCACGGCTAGGCAAGGAAAGAGTAACGGAAGGAAAGGAAGGCAAGGCAAAGCATGGCAAGGCAAGTGTAACAACAGGCACGGCACGGCAAGGGGAAACAAGGCTAAGGCACGACAACGCAAGGCTAGGCAATGCACGGAAGGCAAGGAAAGAGTAACGGAAGTCAAGGAATGCAAAGGAAAGCAGGGGAAGGCAAGGGTAACGAAAGGAACGGCACGGTAAGGGGAAACAAGCCTAAGGCACGACAACACAGGGCTAGGCAATGCAGGGCAAGGCAAGGAAAGGGTAATGCAAGGCAAGGCACGGTTTGGGGAAGCAAGGCTAATGCACGACAACGCAAGGCTAGGCAATGCACGGAAGGCAAGCAAAGAGTAACGGAAGGCAAGGAAGGCAAGGGAAAGCAAGGCAAGGCAAGGGTAACGGAAGGAACGGCACGGCAAGGGGAAACAAGGCTAAGGCACGGCAACGCACGGCTAGGCAATGCACGGCCAGGCAAGGAAAGGGTAACGCAAGGCAAGGCACGGTAAGGCAAGACAAGGCTAATGCACGACAACGCACGGCTAGGCAATGCACGGCAAGGCAAGGAAAGGGTAACGCAAGGCAAGGCACGGTCAGTCGAGGCAAGGCTAATGCACGACAACGCAAGGCTAGGCAATGCACGGAAGGCACGCAAAGAGTAACGGAAGGCAAGGAAGGCAAGGGAAACCAAGGCAAGGCAAGGGTAACGGAAGGAACGGCTCGGCAAGGGGAAACAAGGCTAAGGCACGGCAACGCAGGGCTAGGCAATGCACGGCAAGGCAAGGAAAGGGTAACGCAAGGCAAGGCACTGTCAGGCGAGGCAAAGCTAATGCACGACATCGCAAGGCTAGGCAGTGCACGGCTAGGCAAGGAAAGAGTAACGGAAGGAAAGGAAGGCAAGGCAAAGCATGGCAAGGCAAGTGTAACAACAGGCACGGCACGGCAAGGGGAAACAAGGCTAAGGCACGACAACGCAAGGCTAGGCAATGCACGGAAGGCAAGGAAAGAGTAACGGAAGTCAAGGAATGCAAAGGAAAGCAGGGGAAGGCAAGGGTAACGAAAGGAACGGCACGGTAAGGGGAAACAAGGCTAAGGCACGGCAACGCAGGGCTAGGCAATGCACGGCAAGGCAAGGAAAGGGTAACGCAAGGCAAGGCACTGTCAGGCGAGGCAAAGCTAATGCACGACATCGCAAGGCTAGGCAGTGCACGGCTAGGCAAGGAAAGAGTAACGGAAGGAAAGGAAGGCAAGGCAAATCATGGCAAGGCAAGTGTAACAACAGGCACGGCACGGCAAGGGGAAACAAGGCTAAGGCACGACAACGCAAGGCTAGGCAATGCACGGAAGGCAAGCAAAGAGTAACGGAAGGCAAGGAATGCAAGGCACAGCAAGGCAACGCAAGCAAGGCTATGGCAAGGTGAAAAAAGGCTAAGGCACGACCACGCAAGGCTAGGCAATGCACGGAAGGCAAGCAAAGAGTAACGGAAGGCAAGGAAGGCAAGGGAAAGCAAGGCAACGCAAGCAAGGCTATGGCAAGGTGAAAAAAGGCTGAGGCACGACCACGCAAGGCTAGGCAATGCACGGAAGGCAAGCAAAGAGTAATGGAAGGCAAGGAAGGCAAGGGAAACCAAGGCAAGGCAAGGGTAACGGAAGGAACGGCTCGGCAAGGGGAAACAAGGCTAAGGCACGGCAACGCAGGGCTAGGCAATGCACGGCAAGGCAAGGAAAGTGTAACGCAAGGCAAGGCACTGTCAGGCGAGGCAAAGCTAATACACGACATCGCAAGGCTAGGCAGTGCACGGCTAAGCAAGGAAAGAGTAACGGAAGGAAAGGAAGGCAAGGCAAAGCATGGCAAGGCAAGTGTAAAAACAGGCACGGCACGGCAAGTGGAAACAAGGCTAAGGCACGACAACGCAAGGCTAGGCAAAGCACGGAAGGCAAGCAAAGAGTAACGGAAGGCAAGGAAGGCAAGGGAAAGCAAGGCAAGGCAAGGGTAACGGAAGGAACGGCACGGCAAGGGGAAACAAGGCTATGGCACGACAACACAGGGCTAGGCAATGCAGGGCAAGGCAAGGAAAGGGTAACGCAAGGCAAGGCACGGTTTGGGGAGGCAAGGCTAATGCACGACAACGCAAGGCTAGGCAATGCACGGAAGGCAAGCAAAGAGTAACGGAAGGCAAGGAATGCAAGGCAAAGCAAGGCAACGCAAGCAAGGCTATGGCTAGGTGAAAAAAGGCTAAGGCACGACAACGCAAGGCTAGGCAATGCACGGAAGGCAAGCAAAGAGTAACGGAATGGAAGGAAGGCAAGGCAAAGCAAGGCAAAGCAAGCAAGGCTATGGCAAGCTGAAAAAAGTCTAAGGCACCACAACGCACGGCTAGGCAATGCACGGCCAGCCAAGGAAAAGGTAACGCAAGGCAAGGCACTGTGAGGCAAGGCAAGGCTGATGCACGACAGCGCAAGGCTAGGCAATGCACGGCAAGGCAAGGAAAGGGTAACGCAAGGCAAGGCACGGTGAGGCAAGACAAGGCAAATGCACGACAACGCCCGGCTAAGCAATGCACGGCAAGGTAAGGAAAGGGTACCGCAAGGCAAGGCACGGTCAGCCGAGGCAAGGCTAACGAACGACAACGCAAGGCTAGGCAATGCACGGAAGGCAAGCAAAGAGTAACGGAAGGCAAGGAAGGCAAGGGAAAGCAAGGCAAGGCAAGGGTAACGGAAGGAACGGCACGGCAAGGGGAAACAAGGCTATGGCACGACAACGCCCGGCTAGGCAATGCACTGCAAGGCAAGGAAAGGGTAACGCAAGGCAAGGCACGGTGAGGCAAGGCAAGGCTAAGGCACGACAACGCAAGGCTAGGCAATGCACGGAAGGCAAGCAAAGAGTAACGGAAGGCAAGGAATGCAAGGGAAAGCAGGGGAAGGCAAGGTAAACGAAAGGAACGGCACGGTAAGGGGAAACAAGGCTAAGGCACGACAACACAGTGCTAGGCAATGCAGGGCAAGGCAAGGTAAGGGCAACGCAAGGCAAGGCACGGTCAGGCGAGGCAAGGCTAAGGCACGACAACGCAAGGCTAGGCAATTCACGGCAAGGCAAGGAAATGGTAACGCAAGGCAGGGCACGGTTTGAGGAGGCAAGGCTAATGCATGACAACGCAAGGCTAGGCAGTGCACGGCTAGGCCAGGAAAGAGTAACGGAAGGAAAAGAAGGCAAGGCAAAGCAAGGCAAGGCAAGTGTAACAAAAGGCAAGGCACGGCAAGGGGAAACAAGGCTAAGGAACGTCAACGCACGGCTAGGCAATGCACGGCCAGGCAAGGAAAGGGTAACGCAAGGCAAGGCACGGTAAGGCAAGACAAGGCTAAGGCACGACAACGCACGGCTAGGCAATGCACGGCAAGGCAAGGAAAGGGTAACGCAAGGCAAGGCACGGTCAGTCGAGGCAAGGCTAATGCACGACAACGCAAGGCTAGGCAATGCACGGAAGGCAAGCAAAGAGTAACGGAAGGCAAGGAAGGCAAGGGAAACCAAGGCAAGGCAAGGGTAACGGAAGGAACGGCTCGGCAAGGGGAAACAAGGCTAAGGCACGGCAACGCAGGGCTAGGCAATGCACGGCAAGGCAAGGAAAGGGTAACGCAAGGCAAGGCACTGTCAGGCGAGGCAAAGCTAATGCACGACATCGCAAGGCTAGGCAGTGCACGGCTAGGCAAGGAAAGAGTAACGGAAGGAAAGGAAGGCAAGGCAAAGCATGGCAAGGCAAGTGTAACAACAGGCACGGCACGGCAAGGGGAAACAAGGCTAAGGCACGACAACGCAAGGCTAGGCAATGCACGGAAGGCAAGGAAAGGGTAACGGAAGTCAAGGAATGCAAAGGAAAGCAGGGGAAGGCAAGGGTAACGAAAGGAACGGCACGGTAAGGGGAAACAAGGCTAAGGCACGGCAACGCAGGGCTAGGCAATGCACGGCAAGGCAAGGAAAGGGTAACGCAAGGCAAGGCACTGTCAGGCGAGGCAAAGCTAATGCACGACATCGCAAGGCTAGGCAGTGCACGGCTAGGCAAGGAAAGAGTAACGGAAGGAAAGGAAGGCAAGGCAAATCATGGCAAGGCAAGTGTAACAACAGGCACGGCACGGCAAGGGGAAACAAGGCTAAGGCACGACAACGCAAGGCTAGGCAATGCACGGAAGGCAAGCAAAGAGTAACGGAAGGCAAGGAATGCAAGGCAAAGCAAGGCAACGCAAGCAAGGCTATGGCAAGGTGAAAAAAGGCTAAGGCACGACCACGCAAGGCTAGGCAATGCACGGAAGGCAAGCAAAGAGTAACGGAAGGCAAGGAAGGCAAGGGAAAGCAAGGCAACGCAAGCAAGGCTATGGCAAGGTGAAAAAAGGCTGAGGCACGACCACGCAAGGCTAGGCAATGCACGGAAGGCAAGCAAAGAGTAACGGAAGGCAAGGAATGCTAGGGAAAGCAGGGGAAGGCAAGGTTAACGGAAGGAACGGCAGGGTAAGGGCAAACAAGACTAAGGCACGACAACACAGGGCTAGGCAATGCAGGGCAAGGCAAGGAAATGGTAACGCAAGGCAAGGCACGGTTTGGGGAGGCAAGGCTAATGCACGACAACGCAAGGCTAGACAGTGCACGGCTAGGCAAGGAAAGAGTAACGGAAGGAAAGGAAGGCAAGGCAAAGCAAGGCAATGCAAGTGTAACAAAAGGCAAGGCACGGCAAGGGGAAACAAGGCTAAGGAACGGCAACGCACGGCTAGGCAATGCACGGCCAGGCAAGGAAAGGGTAACGCAAGGCAAGGCACGGTAAGGCAAGACAAGGCTAATGCACGACAACGCACGGCTAGGCAATGCACGGCAAGGCAAGGAAAGGGTAACGCAAGGCAAGGCACGGTCAGGCGAGGCAAGGCTAATGCACGACAACGCAAGGCTAGGCAATGCACGGAAGGCAAGCAAAGAGTAACGGAAGGCAAGGAAGTCAAGGGAAAGCAAGGCAAGGCAAGGGTAACGGAAGGAACGGCACGGCAAGGGGAAACAAGGCTATGGCACGACAACGCCCGGCTAGGCAATGCACTGCAAGGGAAGGAAAGGGTAACGCAAGGCAAGGCACGGTGAGGCAAGGCAAGGCTAAGGCACGACAACGCAAGGCTAGGCAATGCACGGAAGGCAAGCAAAGAGTAACGGAAGGCAAGGAATGCAAGGGAAAGCAGGGGAAGGCAAGGTAAACGAAAGGAACGGCACGGTAAGGGGAAACAAGGCTAAGGCACGACAACACAGTGCTAAGCAATGCAGGGCAAGGCAAGGTAAGGGTAACGCAAGGCAAGGCACGGTCAGGCGAGGCAAGGCTAAGGCACGACAACGCACGGCTAGGCAATGCACGGCAAGGCAAGGAAAGGGTAACGCAAGGCAAGGCACGGTCAGTCGAGGCAAGGCTAATGCACGACAACGCAAGGCTAGGCAATGCACGGAAGGCAAGCAAAGAGTAACGGAAGGCAAGGAAGGCAAGGGAAACCAAGGCAAGGCAAGGGTAACGGAAGGAACGGCTCGGCAAGGGGAAACAAGGCTAAGGCACGGCAACGCAGGGCTAGGCAATGCACGGCAAGGCAAGGAAAGGGTAACGCAAGGCAAGGCACTGTCAGGCGAGGCAAAGCTAATGCACGACATCGCAAGGCTAAGCAGTGCACGTCTAGGCAAGGAAAGAGTAACGGAAGGAAAGGAAGGCAAGGCAAAGCATGGCAAGGCAAGTGTAACAACAGGCACGGCACGGCAAGGGGAAACAAGGTTAAGGCACGACAACGCAAGGCTAGGCAATGCACGGAAGGCAAGGAAAGAGTAACGGAAGTCAAGGAATGCAAAGGAAAGCAGGGGAAGGCAAGGGTAACGAAAGGAACGGCACGGTAAGGGGAAACAAGCCTAAGGCACGACAACACAGGGCTAGGCAATGCAGGGCAAGGCAAGGAAAGGGTAATGCAAGGCAAGGCACGGTTTGGGGAAGCAAGGCTAATGCACGACAACGCAAGGCTAGGCAATGCACGGAAGGCAAGCAAAGAGTAACGGAAGGCAAGGAAGGCAAGGGAAAGCAAGGCAAGGCAAGGGTAACGGAAGGAACGGCACGGCAAGGGGAAACAAGGCTAAGGCACGGCAACGCACGGCTAGGCAATGCATGGAAAGGCAAGGAAAGGGTAACGCCAGGCAAGGCACGGTGAGGCAAGGCAAGGCTGATGCACGACAACGCACGGCTAGGCAATGCACGGCAAGGCAAGGAAAGGGTAACGCCAGGCAAGGCACGGTCAGGCGAGGCAAGGCTAAGGCACGACAACGCAAGGCTAGGCAATGCACGGAAGGCAAGCAAAGAGTAACGGAAGGCAAGGAAGGCTAGGGAAAGCAGGGGAAGGCAAGGGTAACGGAAGGAACGGCAGGGTAAGGGCAAACAAGACTAAGGCACGACAACACAGGGCTAGGCAATGCAGGGCAAGGCAAGGAAATGGTAACGCAAGGCAAGGCACGGTTTGGGGAGGCAAGGCTAATGCACGACAACGCAAGGCTAGACAGTGCACGGCTAGGCAAGGAAAGAGTAACGGAAGGAAAGGAAGGCAAGGCAAAGCAAGGCAATGCAAGTGTAACAAAAGGCAAGGCACGGCAAGGGGAAACAAGGCTAAGGAACGGCAACGCACGGCTAGGCAATGCACGGCCAGGCAAGGAAAGGGTAACGCAAGGCAAGGCACGGTAAGGCAAGACAAGGCTAATGCACGACAACGCACGGCTAGGCAATGCACGGCAAGGCAAGGAAAGGGTAACGCAAGGCAAGGCACGGTCAGTCGAGGCAAGGCTAATGCACGACAACGCAAGGCTAGGCAATGCACGAAAGGCAAGCAAAGAGTAACGGAAGGCAAGGGAAACCAAGGCAAGGCAAGGGTAAATGAAGGAACGGCTCGGCAAGGGGAAACAAGGCTAAGGCACGGCAACGCAGGGCTAGGCAATGCACGGCAAGGCAAGGAAAGGGTAACGCAAGGCAAGGCACTGTCAGGCGAGGCAAAGCTAATGCACGACATCGCAAGGCTAGGCAGTGCACGGCTAGGCAAGGAAAGAGTAACGGAAGGAAAGGAAGGCAAGGCAAAGCATGGCAAGGCAAGTGTAACAACAGGCACGGCACGGCAAGGGGAAACAAGGCTAAGGCACGACAACGCAAGGCTTGGCAATGCACGGAAGGCAAGGAAAGAGTAACGGAAGTCAAGGAATGCAAAGGAAAGCAGGGGAAGGCAAGGGTAACGAAAGGAACGGCACGGTAAGGGGAAACAAGCCTAAGGCACGACAACACAGGGCTAGGCAATGCAGGGCAAGGCAAGGAAAGGGTAATGCAAGGCAAGGCACGGTTTGGGGAAGCAAGGCTAATGCACGACAACGCAAGGCTAGGCAATGCACGGAAGGCAAGCAAAGAGTAACGGAAGGCAAGGAAGGCAAGGGAAAGCAAGGCAAGGCAAGGGTAACGGAAGGAACGGCACGGCAAGGTGAAACAAGGCTAAGGCACGGCAACGCACGGCTAGGCAATGCACGGCAAGGCAAGGAAAGGGTAACGCCAGGCAAGGCACGGTCAGGCGAGGCAAGGCTAAGGCACGACAACGCAAGGCTAGGCAATGCACGGAAGGCAAGCAAAGAGTAACGGAAGGCAAGGAAGGCAAGGGAAAGCAAGGCAACGCAAGCAAGGCTATGGCAAGGTGAAAAAAGGCTGAGGCACGACCACGCAAGGCTAGGCAATGCACGGAAGGCAAGCAAAGAGTAACGGAAGGCAAGGAAGGCTAGGGAAAGCAGGGGAAGGCAAGGGTAACGGAAGGAACGGCAGGGTAAGGGCAAACAAGACTAAGGCACGACAACACAGGGCTAGGCAATGCAGGGCAAGGCAAGGAAATGGTAACGCAAGGCAAGGCACGGTTTGGGGAGGCAAGGCTAATGCACGACAACGCAAGGCTAGACAGTGCACGGCTAGGCAAGGAAAGAGTAACGGAAGGAAAGGAAGGCAAGGCAAAGCAAGGCAATGCAAGTGTAACAAAAGGCAAGGCACGGCAAGGGGAAACAAGGCTAAGGAACGGCAACGCACGGCTAGGCAATGCACGGCCAGGCAAGGAAAGGGTAACGCAAGGCAAGGCACGGTAAGGCAAGACAAGGCTAATGCACGACAACGCACGGCTAGGCAATGCACGGCAAGGCAAGGAAAGGGTAACGCAAGGCAAGGCACGGTCAGGCGAGGCAAGGCTAATGCACGACAACGCAAGGCTAGACAATGCACGGAAGGCAAGCAAAGAGTAATGGAAGGCAAGGAAGGCAAGGGAAACCAAGGCAAGGCAAGGGTAACGGAAGGAACGGCTCGGCAAGGGGAAACAAGGCTAAGGCACGGCAACGCAGGGCTAGGCAATGCACGGCAAGTCAAGGAAAGTGTAACGCAAGGCAAGGCACTGTCAGGCGAGGCAAAGCTAATACACGACATCGCAAGGCTAGGCAGTGCACGGCTAGGCCAGGAAAGAGTAACGGAAGGAAAGGAAGGCAAGGCAAAGCATGGCAAGGCAAGTGTAAAAACAGGCACGGCACGGCAAGTGGAAACAAGGCTAAGGCACGACAACGCAAGGCTAGGCAAAGCACGGAAGGCAAGCAAAGAGTAACGGAAGGCAAGGAATGCAAAGGAAAGCAGGGGAAGGCAAGGGTAACGAAAGGAACGGCACGGTAAGGGGAAGCAAGGCTAAGGCACGACAACACAGGGCTAGGCAATGCAGGGCAAGGCAAGGAAAGGGTAACGCAAGGCAAGGCACGGTTTGGGGAGGCAAGGCTAATGCACGACAACGCAAGGCTAGGCAATGCACGGAAGGCAAGCAAAGAGTAACGGAAGGCAAGGAATGCAAGGCAAAGCAAGGCAACGCAAGCAAGGCTATGGCTAGGTGAAAAAAGGCTAAGGCACGACAACGCAAGGCTAGGCAATGCACGGAAGGCAAGCAAAGAGTAACGGAATGGAAGGAAGGCAAGGCAAAGCAAGGCAAAGCAAGCAAGGCTATGGCAAGCTGAAAAAAGTCTAAGGCACCACAACGCACGGCTAGGCAATGCACGGCCAGCCAAGGAAAAGGTAACGCAAGGCAAGGCACTGTGAGGCAAGGCAAGGCTGATGCACGACAGCGCAAGGCTAGGCAATGCACGGCAAGGCAAGGAAAGGGTAACGCAAGGCAAGGCACGGTGAGGCAAGACAAGGCAAATGCACGACAACGCCCGGCTAAGCAATGCACGGCAAGGTAAGGAAAGGGTAACGCAAGGCAAGGCACGGTGAGGCAAGGTAAGGCTAAGGCACGACAACGCAAGGCTAGGCAATGCACGGAAGGCAAGCAAAGAGTAACGGAAGGCAAGGAATTCAAGGGAAAGCAGGGGAAGGCAAGGTAAACGAAAGGAACGGCACGGTAAGGGGAAACAAGGCTAAGGCACGACAACACAGTGCTAGGCAATGCAGGGCAAGGCAAGGTAAGGGTAACGCAAGGCAAGGCACGGTCAGGCGAGGCAAGGCTAAGGGACGACAACGCACGGCTAGGCAATGCACGGCAAGGCAAGGAAAGAGTAACGCAAGGCAAGGCACGGTCAGTCGAGGCAAGGCTAATGCACGACAACGCAAGGCTAGGCAATGCACGGAAGGCAAGCAAAGAGTAACGGAAGGCAAGGAAGGCAAGGGAAACCAAGGCAAGGCAAGGGTAACGGAAGGAACGGCTCGGCAAGGGGAAACAAGGCTAAGGCACGGCAACGCAGGGCTAGGCAATGCACGGCAAGGCAAGGAAAGGGTAACGCAAGGCAAGGCACTGTCAGGCGAGGCAAAGCTAATGCACGACATCGCAAGGCTAGGCAGTGCACGGCTAGGCAAGGAAAGAGTAACGGAAGGAAAGGAAGGCAAGGCAAAGCATGGCAAGGCAAGTGTAACAACAGGCACGGCACGGCAAGGGGAAACAAGGCTAAGGCACGACAACGCAAGGCTAGGCAATGCACGGAAGGCAAGGAAAGAGTAACGGAAGTCAAGGAATGCAAAGGAAAGCAGGGGAAGGCAAGGGTAACGAAAGGAACGGCACGGTAAGGGGAAACAAGCCTAAGGCACGACAACACAGGGCTAGGCAATGCAGGGCAAGGCAAGGAAAGGGTAATGCAAGGCAAGGCACGGTTTGGGGAAGCAAGGCTAATGCACGACAACGCAAGGCTAGGCAATGCACGGAAGGCAAGCAAAGAGTAACGGAAGGCAAGGAAGGCAAGGGAAAGCAAGGCAAGGCAAGGGTAACGGAAGGAACGGCACGGCAAGGGGAAACAAGGCTAAGGCACGGCAACGCACGGCTAGGCAATGCACGGCAAGGCAAGGAAAGGGTAACGCAAGGCAAGGCACGGTGAGGCAAGGCAAGGCTGATGCACGACAACGCACGGCTAGGCAATGCACGGCAAGGCAAGGAAAGGGTAACGCCAGGCAAGGCACGGTCAGGCAAGGCAAGGCTAAGGCACGACAACGCAAGGCTAGGCAATGCACGGAAGGCAAGCAAAGAGTAACGGAAGGCAAGGAAGGCAAGGGAAAGCAAGGCAACGCAAGCAAGGCTATGGCAAGGTGAAAAAAGGCTGAGGCACGACCACGCAAGGCTAGGCAATGCACGGAAGGCAAGCAAAGAGTAACGGAAGGCAAGGAAGGCTAGGGAAAGCAGGGGAAGGCAAGGGTAACGGAAGGAACGGCAGGGTAAGGGCAAACAAGACTAAGGCACGACAACACAGGGCTAGGCAATGCAGGGCAAGGCAAGGAAAGAGTAACGGAAGGCAAGGAAGGCAAGGGAAAGCAAGGCAACGCAAGCAAGGCTATGGCAAGGTGAAAAAAGGCTGAGGCACGACCACGCAAGGCTAGGCAATGCACGGAAGGCAAGCAAAGAGTAACGGAAGGCAAGGAAGGCTAGGGAAAGCAGGGGAAGGCAAGGGTAACGGAAGGAACGGCAGGGTAAGGGCAAACAAGACTAAGGCACGACAACACAGGGCTAGGCAATGCAGGGCAAGGCAAGGAAATGGTAACGCAAGGCAAGGCACGGTTTGGGGAGGCAAGGCTAATGCACGACAACGCAAGGCTAGACAGTGCACGGCTAGGCAAGGAAAGAGTAACGGAAGGAAAGGAAGGCAAGGCAAAGCAAGGCAATGCAAGTGTAACAAAAGGCAAGGCACGGCAAGGGGAAACAAGGCTAAGGAACGGCAACGCACGGCTAGGCAATGCACGGCCAGGCAAGGAAAGGGTAACGCAAGGCAAGGCACGGTAAGGCAAGACAAGGCTAATGCACGACAACGCACGGCTAGGCAATGCACGGCAAGGCAAGGAAAGGGTAACGCAAGGCAAGGCACGGTCAGTCGAGGCAAGGCTAATGCACGACAACGCAAGGCTAGGCAATGCACGAAAGGCAAGCAAAGAGTAACGGAAGGCAAGGAAGGCAAGGGAAACCAAGGCAAGGCAAGGGTAACGGAAGGAACGGCTCGGCAAGGGGAAACAAGGCTAAGGCACGGCAACGCAGGGCTAGGCAATGCACGGCAAGGCAAGGAAAGGGTAACGCAAGGCAAGGCACTGTCAGGCGAGGCAAAGCTAATACACGACATCGCAAGGCTAGGCAGTGCACGGCTAGGCAAGGAAAGAGTAACGGAAGGAAAGGAAGGCAAGGCAAAGCATGGCAAGGCAAGTGTAACAACAGGCACGGCACGGCAAGGGGAAACAAGGCTAAGGCACGACAACGCAAGGCTAGGCAATGCACGGAAGGCAAGAAAAGAGTAACGGAAGTCAAGGAATGCAAAGGAAAGCAGGGGAAGGCAAGGGTAACGAAAGGAACGGCACGGTAAGTGGAAACAAGCCTAAGGCACGACAACACAGGGCTATGCAATGCAGGGCAAGGCAAGGAAAGGGTAATGCAAGGCAAGGCACGGTTTGGGGAAGCAAGGCTAATGCACGACAACGCAAGGCTAGGCAATGCACGGAAGGCAAGCAAAGAGTAACGGAAGGCAAGGAAGGCAAGGGAAAGCAAGGCAAGGCAAGGGTAACGGAAGGAACGGCACGGCAAGGTGAAACAAGGCTAAGGCACGGCAACGCACGGCTAGGCAATGCACGGCAAGGCAAGGAAAGGGTAACGCCAGGCAAGGCACGGTCAGGCGAGGCAAGGCTAAGGCACGACAACGCAAGGCTAGGCAATGCACGGAAGGCAAGCAAAGAGTAACGGAAGGCAAGGAAGGCAAGGGAAAGCAAGGCAACGCAAGCAAGGCTATGGCAAGGTGAAAAAAGGCTGAGGCACGACCACGCAAGGCTAGGCAATGCACGGAAGGCAAGCAAAGAGTAACGGAAGGCAAGGAAGGCTAGGGAAAGCAGGGGAAGGCAAGGGTAACGGAAGGAACGGCTCGGCAAGGGGAAACAAGGCTAAGGCACGACAACACAGTGCTAGGCAATGCAGGGCAAGGCAAGGTAAGGGTAACGCAAGGCAAGGCACGGTCAGGCGAGGCAAGGCTAAGGCACGACAACGCAAAGCTAGGCAATTCACGGCAAGGCAAGGAAATGGTAACGCAAGGCAGGGCACGGTTTGGGGAGGCAAGGCTAATGCATGACAACGCAAGGCTAGGCAGTGCACGGCTAGGCCAGGAAAGAGTAACGGAAGGAAAAGAAGGCAAGGCAAAGCAAGGCAAGGCAAGTGTAACAAAAGGCAAGGCACGGCAAGGGGAAACAAGGCTAAGGAACGGCAACGCACGGCTAGGCAATGCACGGCCAGGCAAGAAAAGGGTAACGCAAGGTAAGGCACGGTAAGGCAAGACAAGGCTAATGCACGACAACGCACGGCAAGGCAATGCACGGCAAGGCAAGGAAAGGGTAACGCAAGGCAAGGCACGGTCAGTCGAGGCAAGGCTAATGCACGACAACGCAAGGCTAGGCAATGCACGGAAGGCAAGCAAAGAGTAACGGAAGGCAAGGAAGGCAAGGGAAACCAAGGCAAGGCAAGGGTAACGGAAGGAACGGCTCGGCAAGGGGAAACAAGGGTAAGGCACGGCAACGCAGGGCTAGGCAATGCACGGCAAGGCAAGGAAAGGGTAACGCAAGGCAAGGCACTGTCAGGCGAGGCAAAGCTAATGCACGACATCGCAAGGCTAGGCAGTGCACGGCTAGGCAAGGAAAGAGTAACGGAAGGAAAGGAAGGCAAGGCAAAGCATGGCAAGGCAAGTGTAACAACAGGCACGGCACGGCAAGGGGAAACAAGGCTAAGGCACGACAACGCAAGGCTAGGCAATGCACGGAAGGCAAGGAAAGAGTAACGGAAGTCAAGGAATGCAAAGGAAAGCAGGGGAAGGCAAGGGTAACGAAAGGAACGGCACGGTAAGGGGAAACAAGGCTAAGGCACGGCAACGCAGGGCTAGGCAATGCACGGCAAGGCAAGGAAAGGGTAACGCAAGGCAAGGCACTGTCAGGCGAGGCAAAGCTAATGCACGACATCGCAAGGCTAGGCAGTGCACGGCTAGGCAAGGAAAGAGTAACGGAAGGAAAGGAAGGCAAGGCAAATCATGGCAAGGCAAGTGTAACAACAGGCACGGCACGGCAAGGGGAAACAAGGCTAAGGCACGACAACGCAAGGCTAGGCAATGCACGGAAGGCAAGCAAAGAGTAACGGAAGGCAAGGAATGCAAGGCAAAGCAAGGCAACGCAAGCAAGGCTATGGCAAGGTGAAAAAAGCCTAAGGCACGACCACGCAAGGCTAGGCAATGCACGGAAGGCAAGCAAAGAGTAACGGAAGGCAAGGAAGGCAAGGGAAAGCAAGGCAACGCAAGCAAGGCTATGGCAAGGTGAAAAAAGGCTCAGGCACGACCACGCAAGGCTAGGCAATGCACGGAAGGCAAGCAAAAAGTAACGGAAGGCAAGGAAGGCTAGGGAAAGCAGGGGAAGGCAAGGGTAACGGAAGGAACGGCAGGGTAAGGGCAAACAAGACTAAGGCACGACAACACAGGGCTAGGCAATGCAGGGCAAGGCAAGGAAATGGTAACGCAAGGCAAGGCACGGTTTGGGGAGGCAAGGCTAATGCACGACAACGCAAGGCTAGACAGTGCACGGCTAGGCAAGGAAAGAGTAACGGAAGGAAAGGAAGACAAGGCAAAGCAAGGCAATGCAAGTGTAACAAAAGGCAAGGCACGGCAAGGGGAAACAAGGCTAAGGAACGGCAACGCACGGCTAGGCAATGCACGGCCAGGCAAGGAATGGGTAACGCAAGGCAAGGCACGGTAAGGCAAGACAAGGCTAATGCACGACAACGCACGGCTAGGCAATGCACGGCAAGGCAAGGAAAGGGTAACGCAAGGCAAGGCACGGTCAGGCAAGACAAGGCTAATGCACGACAACGCACGGCTAGACAATGCACGGAAGGCAAGCAAAGAGTAATGGAAGGCAAGGAAGGCAAGGGAAACCAAGGCAAGGCAAGGGTAACGGAAGGAACGGCTCGGCAAGGGGAAACAAGGCTAAGGCACGGCAACGCAGGGCTAGGCAATGCAGGGCAAGGCAAGGGAAGTGTAACGCAAGGCAAGGCACTGTCAGGCGCGGCAAAGCTAATACACGACATCGCAAGGCTAGGCAGTGCACGGCTAGGCAAGGAAAGAGTAACGGAAGGAAAGGAAGGCAAGGCAAAGCATGGCAAGGCAAGTGTAAAAACAGGCACGGCACGGCAAGTGGAAACAAGGCTAAGGCACGACAACGCAAGGCTAGGCAAAGCACGGAAGGCAAGCAAAGAGTAACGGAAGGCAAGGAATGCAAAGGAAAGCAGGGGAAGGCAAGGGTAACGAAAGGAACGGCACGGTAAGGGGAAACAAGGCTAAGGCACGACAACACAGGGCTAGGCAATGCAGGGCAAGGCAAGGAAAGGGTAACGCAAGGCAAGGCACGGTTTGGGGAGGCAAGGCTAATGCACGACAACGCAAGGCTAGGCAATGCACGGAAGGCAAGCAAAGAGTAACGGAAGGCAAGGAATGCAAGGCAAAGCAAGGCAACGCAAGCAAGGCTATGGCTAGGTGAAAAAAGGCTAAGGCACGACAACGCAAGGCTAGGCAATGCACGGAAGGCAAGCAAAGAGTAACGGAATGGAAGGAAGGCAAGGCAAAGCAAGGCAAAGCAAGCAAGGCTATGGCAAGCTGAAAAAAGTCTAAGGCACCACAACGCACGGCTAGGCAATGCACGGCCAGCCAAGGAAAAGGTAACGCAAGGCAAGGCACTGTGAGGCAAGGCAAGGCTGATGCACGACAGCGCAAGGCTAGGCAATGCACGGCAAGGCAAGGAAAGGGTAACGCAAGGCAAGGCACGGTGAGGCAAGACAAGGCAAATGCACGACAACGCCCGGCTAAGCAATGCACGGCAAGGCAAGGAAAGGGTACCGCAAGGCAAGGCACGGTCAGCCGAGGCAAGGCTAACGAACGACAACGCAAGGCTAGGCAATGCACGGAAGGCAAGCAAAGAGTAACGGAAGGCAAGGAAGGCAAGGGAAAGCAAGGCAAGGCAAGGGTAACGGAAGGAACGGCACGGCAAGGGGAAACAAGGCTATGGCACGACAACGCCCGGCTAGGCAATGCACTGCAAGGCAAGGAAAGGGTAACGCAAGGCAAGGCACGGTGAGGCAAGGCAAGGCTAAGGCACGACAACGCAAGGCTAGGCAATGCACGGAAGGCAAGCAAAGAGTAACGGAAGGCAAGTAAGGCAAGGGAAACCAAGGCAAGGCAAGGGTAACGGAAGGAACGGCTCGGCAAGGGGAAACAAGGGTAAGGCACGGCAACGCAGGGCTAGGCAATGCACGGCAAGGCAAGAAAAGGGTAACGCAAGGCAAGGCACTGTCAGGCGAGGCAAAGCTAATGCACGACATCGCAAGGCTAGGCAGTGCACGGCTAGGCAAGGAAAGAGTAACGGAAGGAAAGGAAGGCAAGGCAAAGCATGGCAAGGCAAGTGTAACAACAGGCACGGCACGGCAAGGGGAAACAAGGCTAAGGCACGACAACGCAAGGCTAGGCAATGCAGGGAAGGCAAGGAAAGAGTAACGGAAGTCAAGGAATGCAAAGGAAAGCAGGGGAAGGCAAGGGTAACGAAAGGAACGGCACGGTAAGGGGAAACAAGCCTAAGGCACGACAACACAGGGCTAGGCAATGCAGGGCAAGGCAAGGAAAGGGTAATGCAAGGCAAGGCACGGTTTGGGGAAGCAAGGCTAATGCACGACAACGCAAGGCTAGGCAATGCACGGAAGGCAAGCAAAGAGTAACGGAAGGCAAGGAAGGCAAGGGAAAGCAAGGCAAGGCAAGGGTAACGGAAGGAACGGCCCGGCAAGGGGAAACAAGGCTAAGGCACGGCAACGCACGGCTAGGCAATGCACGGCAAGGCAAGGAAAGGGTAACGCAAGGCAAGGCACGGTGAGGCAAGGCAAGGCTGATGCACGACAACGCACGGCTAGGCAATGCACGGCAAGGCAAGGAAAGGGTAACGCCAGGCAAGGCACGGTCAGGCGAGGCAAGGCTAAGGCACGACAACGCAAGGCTAGGCAATGCACGGAAGGCAAGCAAAGAGTAACGGAAGGCAAGGAAGGCAAGGGAAAGCAAGGCAACGCAAGCAAGACTATGTCAAGGTGAAAAAAGGCTGAGGCACGACCACGAAAGGCTAGGCAATGCACGGAAGGCAAGCAAAGAGTAACGGAATGCAAGGAAGGCTAGGGAAAGCAGGGGAAGGCAAGGGTAACGGAAGGAACGGAAGGGTAAGGGCAAACAAGACTAAGGCACGACAACACAGGGCTAGGCAATGCAGGGCAAGGCAAGGAAATGGTAACGCAAGGCAAGGCACGGTTTGGGGAGGCAAGGCTAATGCACGACAACGCAAGGCTAGACAGTGCACGGCTAGGCAAGGAAAGAGTAACGGAAGGAAAGGAAGGCAAGGCAAAGCAAGGCAATGCAAGTGTAACAAAAGGCAAGGCACGGCAAGGGGAAACAAGGCTAAGGAACGGCAACGCACGGCTAGGCAATGCACGGCCAGGCAAGGAAAGGGTAACGCAAGGCAAGGCACGGTAAGGCAAGACAAGGCTAATGCACGACAACGCACGGCTAGGCAATGCACGGCAAGGCAAGGAAAGGGTAATGCAAGGCAAGGCACGGTCAGTCGAGGCAAGGCTAATGCACGACAACGCAAGGCTAGGCAATGCACGAAAGGCAAGCAAAGAGTAACGGAAGGCAAGGAAGGCAAGGGAAACCAAGGCAAGGCAAGGGTAACGGAAGGAACGGCTCGGCAAGGGGAAACAAGGCTAAGGCACGGCAACGCAGGGCTAGGCAATGCACGGCAAGGCAAGGAAAGGGTAACGCAAGGCAAGGCACTGTCAGGCGAGGCAAAGCTAATGCACGACATCGCAAGGCTAGGCAGTGCACGGCTAGGCAAGGAAAGAGTAACGGAAGGAAAGGAAGGCAAGGCAAAGCATGGCAAGGCAAGTGTAACAACAGGCACGGCACGGCAAGGGGAAACAAGGCTAAGGCACGACAACGCAAGGCTAGGCAATGCACGGAAGGCAAGGAAAGAGTAACGGAAGTCAAGGAATGCAAAGGAAAGCAGGGGAAGGCAAGGGTAACGAAAGGAACGGCACGGTAAGGGGAAACAAGCCTAAGGCACGACAACACAGGGCTAGGCAATGCAGGGCAAGGCAAGGAAAGGGTAATGCAAGGCAAGGCACGGTTTGGGGAAGCAAGGCTAATGCACGACAACGCAAGGCTAGGCAATGCACGGAAGGCAAGCAAAGAGTAACGGAAGGCAAGGAAGGCAAGGGAAAGCAAGGCAAGGCAAGGGTAACGGAAGGAACGGCACGGCAAGGTGAAACAAGGCTAAGGCACGGCAACGCACGGCTAGGCAATGCACGGCAAGGCAAGGAAAGGGTAACGCCAGGCAAGGCACGGTCAGGCGAGGCAAGGCTAAGGCACGACAACGCACGGCTAGGCAATGCACGGAAGGCAAGCAAAGAGTAACGGAAGGCAAGGAAGGCAAGGGAAAGCAAGGCAACGCAAGCAAGGCTATGGCAAGGTGAAAAAAGGCTGAGGCACGACCACGCAAGGCTAGGCAATGCACGGAAGGCAAGCAAAGAGTAACGGAAGGCAAGGAAGGCTAGGGAAAGCAGGGGAAGGCAAGGGTAACGGAAGGAACGGCTCGACAAGGGGAAACAAGGCTAAGGCACGGCAACGCAGGGCTAGGCAATGCACGGCAAGGCAAGGAAAGTGTAACGCAAGGCAAGGCACTGTCAGGCGAGGCAAAGCTAATACACGACATCGCAAGGCTAGGCAGTGCACGGCTAGGCAAGGAAAGAGTAACGGAAGGAAAGGAAGGCAAGGCAAAGCATGGCAAGGCAAGTGTAAAAACAGGCACGGCACGGCAAGTGGAAACAAGGCTAAGGCACGACAACGCAAGGCTAGGCAAAGCACGGAAGGCAAGCAAAGAGTAACGGAAGGCAAGGAATGCAAAGGAAAGCAGGGGAAGGCAAGGGTAACGAAAGGAACGGCACGGTAAGGGGAAACAAGGCTAAGGCACGACAACACAGGGCTAGGCAATGCAGGGCAAGGCAAGGAAAGGGTAACGCAAGGCAAGGCACGGTTTGGGGAGGCAAGGCTAATGCACGACAACGCAAGGCTAGGCAATGCACGGAAGGCAAGCAAAGAGTAACGGAAGGCAAGGAATGCAAGGCAAAGCATGGCAACGCAAGCAAGGCTATGGCTAGGTGAAAAAAGGCTAAGGCACGACAACGCAAGGCTAGGCAATGCACGGAAGGCAAGCAAAGAGTAACGGAATGGAAGGAAGGCAAGGCAAAGCAAGGCAAAGCAAGCAAGGCTATGGCAAGCTGAAAAAAGGCTAAGGCACCACAACGCACGGCTAGGCAATGCACGGCCAGCCAAGGAAAAGGTAACGCAAGGCAAGGCACTGTGAGGCAAGGCAAGGCTGATGCACGACAGCGCAAGGCTAGGCAATGCACGGCAAGGCAAGGAAAGGGTAACGCAAGGCAAGGCACGGTGAGGCAAGACAAGGCAAATGCACGACAACGCCCGGCTAAGCAATGCACGGCAAGGCAAGGAAAGGGTACCGCAAGGCAAGGCACGGTCAGCCGAGGCAAGGCTAACGAACGACAACGCAAGGCTAGGCAATGCACGGAAGGCAAGCAAAGAGTAACGGAAGGCAAGGAAGGCAAGGGAAAGCAAGGCAAGGCAAGGGTAACGGAAGGAACGGCACGGCAAGGGGAAACAAGGCTATGGCACGACAACGCCCGGCTAGGCAATGCACTGCAAGGCAAGGAAAGGGTAACGCAAGGCAAGGCACGGTGAGGCAAGGCACGGAGGCAAGGCAAGGCTAAGGCACGACAACGCAAGGCTAGGCAATGCACGGAAGGCAAGCAAAGAGTAACGGAAGGCAAGGAATGCAAGGGAAAGCAGGGGAAGGCAAGGTAAACGAAAGGAACGGCACGGTAAGGGGAAACAAGGCTAAGGCACGACAACACAGTGCTAGGCAATGCAGGGCAAGGCAAGGTAAGGGTAACGCAAGGCAAGGCACGGTCAGGCGAGGCAAGGCTAAGGCACGACAACGCAAGGATAGGCTATTCACGGCAAGGCAAGGAAATGGTAACGCAAGGCAGGGCACGGTTTGGGGAGGCAAGGCTAATGCATGACAACGCAAGGCTAGGCAGTGCACGGCTAGGCCAGGAAAGAGTAACGGAAGGAAAAGAAGGCAAGGCAAAGCAAGGCAAGGCAAGTGTAACAAAAGGCAAGGCACGGCAAGGGGAAACAAGGCTAAGGAACGGCAACGCACGGCTAGGCAATGCACGGCCAGGCAAGGAAAGGGTAACGCAAGGCAAGGCACGGTAAGGCAAGACAAGGCTAATGCACGACAACGCACGGCTAGGCAATGCACGGCAAGGCAAGGAAAGGGTAACGCAAGGCAAGGCACGGTCAGGCGAGGCAAAGCTAATGCACGACATCGCAAGGCTTGGCAGTGCACGGCTAGGCAAGGAAAGAGTAACGGAAGGAAGGGAAGGCAAGGCAAAGCATGGCAAGGCAAGTGTAACAACAGGCACGGCACGGCAAGGGGAAACAAGGCTAAGGCACGACAACGCAAGGCTAGGCAATGCACGGCAAGGCAAGGAAAGGGTAACGCAAGGCAAGGCACTGTCAGGCGAGGCAAAGCTAATGCACGACATCGCAAGGCTAGGCAGTGTACGGCTAGGCAAGGAAAGAGTAACGGAAGGAAAGGAAGGCAAGTCAAAGCATGGCAAGGCAAGTGTAACAACAGGCACGGCACGGCAAGGGGAAACAAGGCTAAGGCACGACAACGCAAGGCTAGGCAATGCACGGAAGGCAAGCAAAGAGTAACGGAAGGCAAGGAATGCAAAGGAAAGCAGGGGAAGGCAAGGGTAACGAAAGGAACGGCACGGTAAGGGGAAACAAGGCTAAGGCACGGCAACGCACGGCTAGGCAATGCACGGAAGGCAAGCAAAGAGTAACGGAAGGCAAGGAAGGCAAGGGAAAGCAAGGCAACGCAAGCAAGGCTATGGCAAGGTGAAAAAAGGCTGAGTCACGACCACGCAAGGCTAGGCAATGCACGGAAGGCAAGCAAAGAGTCACGGAAGGCAAGGAAGGCTAGGGAAAGCAGGGGAAGGCAAGGGTAACGGAAGGAACGGCAGGGTAAGGGCAAACAAGACTAAGGCACGACAACACAGGGCTAGGCAATGCAGGGCAAGGCAAGGAAATGGTAACGCAAGGCAAGGCACGGTTTGGGGAGGCAAGGCTAATGCACGACAACGCAAGGCTAGACAGTGCACGGCTAGGCAAGGAAAGAGTAACGGAAGGAAAGGAAGGCAAGGCAAAGCAAGGCAATGCAAGTGTAACAAAAGGCAAGGCACGGCAAGGGGAAACAAGGCTAAGGAACGGCAACGCACGGCTAGGCAATGCACGGCCAGGCAAGGAAAGGGTAACGCAAGGCAAGGCACGGTAAGGCAAGATAAGGCTAATACACGACAACGCACGGCTAGGCAATGCACGGCAAGGCAAGGAAAGGGTAACGCAAGGCAAGGCACGGTCAGGCGAGGCAAGGCTAATGCACGACAACGCAAGGCTAGACAATGCACGGAAGGCAAGCAAAGAGTAATGGAAGGCAAGGAAGGCAAGGGAAACCAAGGCAAGGCAAGGGTAACGGAAGGAACGGCTCGGCAAGGGGAAACAAGGCTAAGGCACGGCAACGCAGGGCTAGGCAATGCACGGCAAGGCAAGGAAAGTGTAACGCAAGGCAAGGCACTGTCAGGCGAGGCAAAGCTAATACACGACATCGCAAGGCTAGGCAGTGCACGGCTAGGCAAGGAAAGAGTAACGGAAGGAAAGGAAGGCAAGGCAAAGCATGGCAAGGCAAGTGTAAAAACAGGCACGGCACGGCAAGTGGAAACAAGGCTAAGGCACGACAACGCAAGGCTAGGCAAAGCACGGAAGCCAAGCAAAGAGTAACGGAAGGCAAGGAATGCAAAGGAAAGCAGGGGAAGGCAAGGGTAACGAAAGGAACGGCACGGTAAGGGGAAACAAGGCTAAGGCACGACAACACAGGGCTAGGCAATGCAGGGCAAGGCAAGGAAAGGGTAACGCAAGGCAAGGCACGGTTTGGGGAGGCAAGGCTAATGCACGACAACGCAAGGCTAGGCAATGCACGGAAGGCAAGCAAAGAGTAACGGAAGGCAAGGAATGCAAGGCAAAGCAAGGCAACGCAAGCAAGGCTATGGCTAGGTGAAAAAAGGCTAAGGCACGACAACGCAAGGCTAGGCAATGCACGGAAGGCAAGCAAAGAGTAACGGAATGGAAGGAAGGCAAGGCAAAGCAAGGCAAAGCAAGCAAGGCTATGGCAAGCTGAAACAAGGCTAAGGCACCACAACGCACGGCTAGACAATGCACGGCCAGCCAAGGAAAAGGTAACGCAAGGCAAGGCACTGTGAGGCAAGGCAAGGCTAATGCACGACAGCGCAAGGCTAGGCAATGCACGGCAAGGCAAGGAAAGGTTAACGCAAGGCAATGCACGGTGAGGCAAGACAAGGCAAATTCACGACAACGCCCGGCTAAGCAATGCACGGCAAGGCAAGGAAAGGGTACCGCAAGGCAAGGCACGGTCAGCCGAGGCAAGGCTAACGAACGACAACGCAAGGCTAGGCAATGCACGGAAGGCAAGCAAAGAGTAACGGAAGGCAAGGAAGGCAAGGGAAAGGAAGGCAAGGCAAGGGTAACGGAAGGAACGGCACGGCAAGGGGAAACAAGGCTATGGCACGACAACGCCCGGCTAGGCAATGCACTGCAAGGCAAGGAAAGGGTAACGCAAGGCAAGGCACGGTGAGGCAAGGCAAGGCTAAGGCACGACAACGCAAGGCTAGGCAATGCACGGAAGGCAAGCAAAGAGTAACGGAAGGCAAGGAATGCAAGGGAAAGCAGGGGAAGGCAAGGTAAACGAAAGGAACGGCACGGTAAGGGGAAACAAGGCTAAGGCACGACAACACAGTGCTAGGCAATGCAGGGCAAGGCAAGGTAAGGGTAACGCAAGGCAAGGCACGGTCAGGCGAGGCAAGGCTAAGGCACGACAACGCAAGGCTAGGCAATTCACGGCAAGGCAAGGAAATGGTAACGCAAGGCAGGGCACGGTTTGGGGAGGCAAGGCTAATGCACGACAACGCAAGGCTAGGCAGTGCACGGCTAGGCCAGGAAAGAGTAACGGAAGGAAAAGAAGGCAAGGCAAAGCAAGGCAAGGCAAGTGTAACAAAAGGCAAGGCACGGCAAGGGGAAACAAGGCTAAGGAACGGCAACGCACGGCTAGGCAATGCACGGCCAGGCAAGGAAAGGGTAACGCAAGGCAAGGCACGGTAAGGCAAGACAAGGCTAATGCACGACAACGCACGGCTAGGCAATGCACGGCAAGGCAAGGAAAGGGTAACGCAAGGCAAGGCACGGTCAGTCGAGGCAAGGCTAATGCACGACAACGCAAGGCTAGGCAATGCACGGAAGGCAAGCAAAGAGTAACGGAAGGCAAGGAAGGCAAGGGAAACCAAGGCAAGGCAAGGGTAACGGAAGGAACGGCTCGGCAAGGGGAAACAAGGCTAAGGCACGGCAACGCAGGGCTAGGCAATGCACGGCAAGGCAAGGAAAGGGTAACGCAAGGCAAGGCACTGTCAGGCGAGGCAAAGCTAATGCACGACATCGCAAGGCTAGGCAGTGCACGGCTAGGCAAGGAAAGAGTAACGGAAGGAAAGGAAGGCAAGGCAAAGCATGGCAAGGCAAGTGTAACAACAGGCACGGCACGTCAAGGGGAAACAAGGCTAAGGCACGACAACTCGACGCTAGGCAATGCACGGAAGGCAAGGAAAGAGTAACGGAAGTCAAGGAATGCAAAGGAAAGCAGGGGAAGGCAAGGGTAACGAAAGGAACGGCACGGTAAGGGGAAACAAGGCTAAGGCACGGCAACGCAGGGCTAGGCAATGCACGGCAAGGCAAGGAAAGGGTAACGCAAGGCAAGGCACTGTCAGGCGAGGCAAAGCTAATGCACGACATCGCAAGGCTAGGCAGTGCACGCTAGGCAAGGAAAGAGTAACGGAAGGAAAGGAAGGCAAGGGAAAGCAAGGCAAGGCAAGGGTAACGGAAGGAACGGCACGGCAAGGGGAAACAAGGCTAAGGCACGACAACGCAAGGCTAGGCAATGCACGGCAAGGCAAGGAAAGGGTAACGCAAGGAAAGGCACGGTGAGGCTAGGCGGTTAATGCACGACAACGCAAGGCTAGGCAATGCAAGGCAAAGCAAGGAAAGCTTAACGCAAAGCAAGGCTACGGTCAGGCGAGATAAGGCTAAGGCACGACAACGCAAGGCTAGGCAATGCACGGAAGGCAAGCAAAGAGTAACGGAAGGCAAGGAAGGCAAGGGAAAGCAAGGAAAGGCAATGGTAACGGAAGGAACGGCACGGCAAGGGGAAACAAGGCTAAGGCACGACAACGCAGGGCTAGGCAATGCACGGCAAGGCAAGGAAAGGGTAACGCATGGGAAGGCACGGTCAGGCGAGGCGAGACTAAGGCACGCCAACCCAAGGCTAGGCAATGCACGGAAGGCAAGCAAAGAGTAACGGAAGGTAAGGAAGGAAAGGGAAAGCAAAGAAAGGCAAGTGTAACGGAAGGAACGGCACGGCAAGGGGAAACAAGGCTAAGGCACGACAACGCACGGCTAGGCAATGCACGGCAAGGCAAGGAAAGGGTAACGCAAGGGAAGGCACGGTCAGGCGAGGCAAGGCTAAGGCACGACAACGCAAGGCTAGGCAATGCACGGTAAGCAAGCAAGGAGTAACGGAATGCAAGGAAGGCAAGGGAAAGCAAGGGAAGGCAAGGGTAACGGAAGGAACGGCACGGCAAGGGGTAACAAGGCTAAGGCACGACAACGCACGGCTAGGCAATGCACGGCAAGGCAAGGAAAGGGTAACGCAAGGCAAGGCACGGTGAGGCTAGGCAAGGTTAATGCACGACAACGCAAGGCTAGGCAATGCACGACAATGCAAGGAAAGCTTAAGCAAAGGAAGTCACGGTCTGGCGAGATAAGGCTAAGGCACGACAAAGCAAGGCTAGGCAATGCACGGAAGGCAAGCAAAGAGTAACGGAAGGTAAGGAAGGCAAGGGAAAGCAAGGAAAGGCAAGGGTAACGGAAGGAACGGCACGGCAAGGGGAAACAAGGCTAAGGCACGACAACGCAGGCTAGGCAATGCACAGCAAGGCAAGGAAAGGGTAACGCATGGGAAAGCACGGTCAGGCGAGGCAAGGCTAAGGCATGACAACGCAAGGCTAGGCAATGCACGGAAAGCAAGCAAAGAGTAACGGAACGCAAGGAAGGCAAGGGAAAGCAAGGGAAGGCAAGGGTAACGGAAGGAACGGCTCGGTAAGGGGAAACAAGGCTAAGGCACGACAACGCAGGGCTAGGCAATGCACGGCAAGGCAAGCAAAGAGTAACGGAAGGAAAGGAAGGCAAGGCAAAGCAAGGCAAGGCAAGTGTAACAAAAGGCAACGGCACGGCAAGGGGAAACAAGGCTAAGGCACGGCAACGCACGGCTAGGCAATGCACGGCAAGGCAAGGAAAGGGTAACGCAAGGCAAGGCACGGTAAGGCAAGACAAGGCTAATGCACGACAACGCACGGCTAGGCAATGCACGGCAAGGCAAGGAAAGGGTAACGCAAGGCAAGGCACGGTCAGTCGAGGCAAGGCTAATGCACGACAACGCAAGGCTAGGCAATGCACGGAAGGCAAGCAAAGAGTAACGGAAGGCAAGGAAGGCAAGGGAAACCAAGGCAAGGCAAGGGTAACGGAAGGAACGGCTCGGCAAGGGGAAACAAGGCTAAGGCACGGACAACGCAGGGCTAGGCAATGCACGGCAAGGCAAGGAAAGGGTAACGCAAGGCAAGGCACTGTCAGGCGAGGCAAAGCTAATGCACGACATCGCAAGGCTAGGCAGTGCACGGCTAGGCAAGGAAAGAGTAACGGAAGGAAAGGAAGGCAAGGCAAAGCATGGCAAGGCAAGTGTAACAACAGGCACGGCACGGCAAGGGGAAACAAGGCTAAGGCACGACAACGCAAGGCTAGGCAATGCACGGAAGGCAAGGAAAGAGTAACGGAAGTCAAGGAATGCAAAGGAAAGCAGGGGAAGGCAAGGGTAACGAAAGGAACGGCACGGTAAGGGGAAACAAGGCTAAGGCACGGCAACGCAGGGCTAGGCAATGCACGGCAAGGCAAGGAAAGGGTAACGCAAGGCAAGGCACTGTCAGGCGAGGCAAAGCTAATGCACGACATCGCAAGGCTAGGCAATGCACGGAAAGCAAGCAAGGAGTAACGGAATGCAAGGAAGGAAAGGGACAGCAAGGGAAGGCAAGGGTAACGGAAGGAACGGCACGGCAAGGGGTAACAAGGCTAAGGCACGACAACACACGGCTAGGAAATGCACGGCAAGGCAAGGAAAGGGTAACGCAAGGAAAGGCACGGTGAGGCTAGGCAACGTTAATGCACGACAACGCAAGGCTAGGCAATGCACGACAATGCAAGGAAAGCTTAAAGCAAAGGAAGGCACGGTCAGGCGAGATAAGGCTAAGGCACGACAACGCAAGGCTAGGCAATGAACGGAAGCAAGCAAAGAGTAACGGAAGGTAAGGAAGGCAAGGGAAAGCAAGGAAAGGCAATGGTAACGGAAGGAACGGCACGGCAAGGGGAAACAAGGCTAAGGCACGACAACGCACGCTAGGCAATGCACGGCAAGGCAAGGAAAGGGTAACGCATGGGAAAGCACGGTCAGGCGAGGCGAGACTAAGGCACGCCAACCCAAGGCTAGGCAATGCACGGAAGGCAAGCAAAGAGAAACGGAAGGTAAGGAAGGAAAGGGAAAGCAAAGAAAGGCAAGTGTAACGGAAGGAACGGCACGGCAAGGGGAAACAAGGCTAAGGCACGACAACGCACGCTAGGCAATGCACGGCAAGGCAAGGAAAGGGTAACGCATGGGAAAGCACGGTCAGGCGAGGCAAGGCTAAGGAAAGCCAACGCAAGGCTAGGCAATGCACGGTAAGCAAGCAAGGAGTAACGGAATGCAAGGAAGGAAAGGGAAAGCAAGGGAAGGCAAGGGTAACGGAAGGAACGGCACGGCAAGGGGTAACAAGGCTAAGGCACGACAACGCACGGCTAGGAAATGCACGGCAAGGCAAGGAAAGGGTAACGCAAGGCAAGGCACGGTGAGGCTAGGCAAGGTTAATGCACGACAACGCAAGGCTAGGCAATGCACGACAATGCAAGGAAAGCTTAAAGCAAAGGAAGTCACGGTCTGGCGAGATAAGGCTAAGGCACGACAAAGCAAGGCTAGGCAATGCACGGAAGGCAAGCAAAGAGTAACGGAAGGTAAGGAAGGCAAGGGAAAGCAAAGAAAGGCAATGGTAACGGAAGGAACGGCACGGCAAGGGGAAACAAGGCTAAAGCACGACAACGCACGCTAGGCAATGCACAGCAAGGCAAGGAAAGCCTAACGCATGGGAAAGCACGGTCAGGCGAGGCAAGGCTAAGGCATGACAACGCAAGGCTAGGCAATGCACGGAAAGCAAGCAAAGAGTAACGGAACGCAAGGAAGGCAAGGGAAAGCAAGGGAAGGCAAGGGTAACGGAAGGAACGGCACGGCAAGGGGTAACAAGGCTAAGGCACGACAACGCAGGGCTAGGCAATGCACGGCAAGGCAAGCAAAGAGTAACGGAAGGAAAGGAAGGCAAGGCAAAGCCAGGCAAGGCAAGTGTAACAAAAGGCACGCAACGGCAAGGGGAAACAAGGCTAAGGCACGACAACACACGGCTAGGAAATGCACGGCAAGGCAAGGAAAGGGTAACGCAAGGCAAGGCACGGTGAGGCTAGGCAAGGCTAATGCACGACAACGCAAGGCCAGGCAATGCACGGAAAGGCAAGGAAAGGGTAACGCATGGGAAAGCACGGTCAGGCGATGGAAGGCTAAGGCATGACAACGCAAGGCTAGGCAATGCACGGAAAGCAAGCAAAGAGTAACGGAACGCAAGGAAGGCAAGGGAAAGCAAGGGAAGGCAAGGGTAACGGAAGGAACGGCACGGCAAGGAGTAACAAGGCTAAGGCACGGCAACGCAGGGCTAGGCAATGCAGGGCAAGGCAAGGAAAGGGTAACGCAGGGGAAGGCACGGTCAGGTGAGGCAAGGATAAGGCACGACAATGCAAGGCTAGGCAATGCACGGCAAGGCAAGGAAAGAGTAACCGAAGGAAAGGAAGGCAAGTCAAGGCCAGGAAAGGCAAGTGTAACAAAAGGCACGCCACGGCAAGGGGAAAAAACGCTAAGGCACGACAACGCACGGCTAGGCAATGCACGGCAAGGCAAGGAAAGGGTAACGCAAGGCAAGGCACGGTGAGGCTAGGCAAGGCTAATGCACGACAACGCAAAGCTAGGCAATGCACGACAATGCAAGGAAAGCTTAAAGCAAAGGAAGGCACGGTCAGGCGAGATAAGGCTAAGGCACGACAACGCAAGGCTAGGCAATGCACGGAAGGCAAGCAAAGAGTAACGGAAGGTAAGGAAGGCAAGGGAAAGCAAGGAAAGGCAAGTGTAAAGGAAGGAACGGCACGGCAAGGGGAAACAAGGCTAAGGCACGACAACGCACGCTAGGCAATGCACGGCAAGGCAAGGAAAGGGTAACGCATGGGAAAGCACGGTCAGGCGAGGCAAGGCTAAGGCATGACAACGCAAGGCTAGTCAATGCACGGAAAGCAAGCAAAGAGAAACGGAACGCAAGGAAGGCAAGGGAAAGCAAAGGAAGGCAAGGGTAACGGAAGGAACGGCATGGCAAGGGGAAACAAGGTCTAAGGCACGACAACGCGAACGCTAGGCAATGAACGGCAAGGCAAGGAAAGGGTAACGTATGGGAAAGCACGGTCAGGCGAAGCAAGGCTAAGGCATGACAACGCAAGGCTAAGCAATGCACGGAAGGCAAGCAAAGAGTAACGGAAGGTAAGGAAGGCAAGGGAAAGCAAGGAAAGGCAAGTGTAACGGAAGGAACGGCACGGCAAGGGGAAACAAGGCTAAGGCACGACAACGCACGCTAGGCAATGCACGGCAAGGCAAGGAAAGGGTAACGCATGGGAAAGCACGGTCAGGCGAGGCAAGGCTAAGGCATGACAACGCAAGGCTAGGCAATGCACGGAAAGCAAGCAAAGAGTAACGGAACGCAAGGAAGGCAAGGGAAAGCAAGGGAAGGCAAGGGTAACGGAAGGAACGGCACGGCAAGGGGTAAGAAGGCTAAGGCACGACAACGCAGGGCTAGGCAAACACGGCAAAGCAAGGAAAGGGTAACGCAGGGGAAGGCACGGTCAGGTGAGGCAAGGATAAGGCACGACAATGCAAGGCTAGGCAATGCACGGCAAGGCAAGGAAAGAGTAACGGAACGCAAGGAAGGCAAGGGAAAGCAAGGGAAGGCAAGGATAACAAAAGGCACGCCACGGCAAGGGGAATCAAGGCTAAGGCTCGACAACGCACGGCTAGGCAATGCACGGAAGGCAAGGAAAGGGTAACGCAAGGCAAGGCACGGTGAGGCTAGGCAAGGCTAATACAGGACAACGCAAGTCTAGGCAATGCAGGACAATGCAAGGAAAGCTTAAAGCAAAGGAAGGCACGGTCAGGCGAGATAAGGCTTAGGCACGACAACGCAAGGGTAGGCAATGCACGGAAGGCAAGCAAAGAGTAACGGAAGGTAAGGAAGGCAAGGGAAAGCAAGGAAAGGCAAGTGAAACGGAAGGAACGGCACAGCAAGGGGAAACAAGGCTAAGGCACGACAACGCACGCTAGGCAATGCACGGCAAGGCAAGGAAAGGGTAACGCATGGGAAAGCACGGTCAGGCGAGGGAAGACTAAGGCATGACAACGCAAGGCTAGGCAATGCACGGAAAGCAAGCAAAGAGTAACGGAACGCAAGGAAGGCAAGGGAAAGCAAGGGAAGGCAAGGGTAACGGAAGGAACGGCACGGCAAGGGGTAACAAGGCTAAGGCACGACAACGCAGGGCTAGGCAATGCACGGCAAGGCAAGGAAAGAGTAACGGAAGGAACGGAAGGCAAGGCAAAACCAGGCAAGGCAAGTGTAACAAAAGGCACGCAACGGCAAGGGGAAACAAGGCTAAGGCACGACAACACACGGCTAGGAAATGCACGGCAAGGCAAGGAAAGGGTAACACAAGGCAAGGCACGGTGAGGCTAGGCAAGGCTAATGCACGACAACGCAAGGCTAGGCAATGTACGACAATGCAAGTAAAGCTTAAAGCAAAGGAAGGCACTGTCAGAAGAGATAAGGCTAAGGCACGACAACGCAAGGCTAGGCAATGCAGGGAAGGCAAGCAAAGAGTAACGGAAGGTAAGGAAGGCAAAGGAAAGCAAGGAAAGGCAATGGTAACGGAAGGAACGGCACGGCAAGGGGAAACAAGTCTAAGGCACGACAACGCACGCTAGGCAATGCACGGCAAGGCAAGGAAAGGGTAACGCATGGGAAAGCACGGTCAGGCGAGGCAAGGCTAAGGAAAGCCAACGCAAGGCTAGGCAATGCACGGTAAGCAAGCAAGGAGTAACGGAATGCAACGAAGGAAAGGGAAAGCAAGGGAAGGCAAGGGTAACGGAAGGAACGGCACGGCAAGGGGTAACAAGGCTAAGGCACGACAACGCACGGCTAGGAAATGCACGGCAAGGCAAGGAAAGGGTAACGCAAGGCAAGGCACGGTGAGGCTAGGCAAGGTTAATGCACGACAACGCAAGGCTAGGCAATGCACGACAATGCAAGGAAAGCTTAAAGCAAAGGAAGTCACGGTCTGGCGAGATAAGGCTAAGGCACGACAACGCAAGGCTAGGCAATGCACGGAAGGCAAGCAAAGAGTAACGGAAGGTAAGGAAGGCAAGGGAAAGCAAAGAAAGGCAATGGTAACGGAAGGAACGGCACGGCAAGGGGAAACAAGGCTAAGGCACGACAACGCACGCTAGGCAATGCACAGCAAGGCAAGGAAAGCCTAACGCATGGGAAAGCACGGTCAGGCGAGGCAAGGCTAAGGCATGACAACGCAAGGCAAGGCAATGCACGGAAAGCAAGCAAAGAGTAACGGAACGCAAGGAAGGCAAGGGAAAGCAAGGGAAGGCAAGGGTAACGGAAGGAACGGCACGGCAAGGGGTAACAAGGCTAAGGCGCGACAACGCAGGGCTAGGCAATGCACGGCAAGGCAAGCAAAGAGTAACGGAAGGAAAGGAAGGCAAGGCAAAGCCAGGCAAGGCAAGTGTAACAAAAGGCACGCAACGGCAAGGGGAAACAAGGCTAAGGCACGACAACACACGGCTAGGAAATGCACGGCAAGGCAAGGAAAGGGTAACGCAAGGCAAGGCACGGTGAGGCTAGGCAAGGCTAATGCACGACAACGCAAGGCCAGGCAATGCACGGAAAGGCAAGGAAAGGGTAACGCATGGGAAAGCACGGTCAGGCGATGGAAGGCTAAGGCATGACAACGCAAGGCTAGGCAATGCACGGAAAGCAAGCAAAGAGTAACGGAACGCAAGGAAGGCAAGGGAAAGCAAGGGAAGGCAAGGGTAACGGAAGGAACGGCACGGCAAGGGGAAACAAGCCTAAGGCACGACAACGCACGGCTAGGCAATGCACGGCAAGGCAAGGAAAGGGTAACGCCAGGCAAGGCACGGTCAGGCAAGGCAAGGCTAATGCACGACAAGGCAAGGCTAGGCAGTGCACGGCAAGGCAAGGAAAGGGTAACGCAAGGCAAGGCACTGTCAGGCGAGGCAAGGCAAAGGCACGACAACGCAAGGCTAGGCAATGCACGGAAGGAAAGCAAAGAGTAACGGAAGGCAAGGAAAGCAAGGGAAAGCAAGGGAAGGCAAGGGTAACGGAAGGAACGGCACGGCAAGGGGAAACAAGGCTAAGGCACGACAACACAGGGCTAGGCAATGCAGGGCAAGGCAAGGAAAGGGTAACGAAAGGCAAGGCACGGTTTGGGGAGGCAAGGCTAATGCACGACAACGCAAGGCTAGGCAATGCACGGAAGGCAAGCAAAGAGTAACGGAAGGCAAGGAATGCAAGGCAAAGAAAGGCAACGCAAGCAAGGCCATGGCAAGGTGAAAAAAGGCTGAGGCACGACCACGCAAGCTTAGGCAATGCACGCAAGGCAAGCAAAGAGTAACGGAAGGTAAGGAAGGCAACGCAAAGCAAGGCAACGCAAGCAAGGCTTTGGCAAGGTGAAAAAAGGCTAAGACACGACAACGCAAGGCTAGGCAATGCACGGAAGGCAAGCAAAGAGTAACGGAAGGCAAGGAAGGCAAGGGAAAGCAAGGCAAGGCAAGGGTAACGGAAGGAACGGCACGGTAAGGGGAAACAAGGCTAAGGCACGACAACACAGGGCTAGGCAATGCAGGGCAAGGCAAGGAAAGGGTAACGCAAGGCAAGGCACGGTTTGGGGAGGCAAGGCTAATGCACGACAACGCAAGGCTAGGCAATGCACGGAAGGCAAGCAAAGAGTAACGGAAGGCAAGGGAAAGCAGGGCAAGGCAAGGGTAACGGATGGAACGGCACGGCAAGGGGAAACAAGGCTAAGGCACGGCAACGCACGGCTAGGCAATGCACGGCAAGGCAAGGAAAGGGTAACGCAAGGCAAGGCACGGTGAGGCAAGGCAAGGCTGATGCACGACAACGCACGACTAGGCAATGCACGGCAAGGCAAGGAAAGGGTAACGCAAGGCAAGGCACGGTCAGGCGAGGCAAGGGTAATGCACGACAACGCAAGGCTACGCAGTGCACGGCTAGGCAAGGAAAGAGTAACGGAAGGAAAGGAAGGCAAGGCAAAGCAAGGCAAGGCAAGTGTAACAAAAGGCAAGGCACGGCACGGGGAAACAAGGCTAAGGAACGGCAACGCACGGCTAGGCATTGCAAGGCCAGGCAAGGAAAGTGTAACGCAAGGCAAGGCACGGTAAGGCAAGACAAGGCTAATGCACGACAACGCTCGGCTTGGCAATGCACGGCCAGGCAAGGAAAGGGTAACGCAAGGCAAGGCACGGTCAGGGGAGGCAAGGCTAAGGCACGACAACGCAAGGCTAGGCAATGCACGGAAGGCAAGCAAAGAGTAACGGAATGGAAGGAAGGCAAGGCAAAGCAAGCAAGGCTATGGCAAGGTGAAACAAGGCTAAGGCACCACAACGCACGGCTTGGCAATGCACAGCCAGCCAAGGAAAAGGTAACGCAAGGCAAGGCACTGTGAGGCAAGTCAAGGCTAATGCATGACAGCGCAAGGCTAAGCAATGCACGGAATGCAAGCAAAGAGTAACGGAAACCAAGGAAGGCAAGGGAAAGCAAGGCAAGGCAAGGGTAACGGAAGGAACGGCACGGCAAGGGGAAACAAGGCTAAGGCACGACAACGCACGGCTAGGCAATGCACGGCAAGGCAAGGAAAGGGTAACGCTAGGCAAGGCACGGTAATGCAAGGCAAGGCTAATGCACGACAAGGCAAGGCTAGGCAGTGCACGGCAAGGCAAGGAATGGGTAACGCAAGGCAAGGCACTGTCAGGGGAGGCAAGGCTAAGGCACGACAACGCAAGGCTAGGCAATGCACGGAAGGAAAGCAAAGAGTAACGGAAGGCAAGGAAAGAAAGGGAAAGCAAGGGAAGGCAAGGGTAACGGAAGGAACGGCACGGCAAGGGGAAACAAGGCTAAGGCACGACAACACAGGGCTAGGCAATGCAGCGCAAGGCAAGGAAAGGGTAACGAAAGGCAAGGCACGGTTTGGGGAGGCAAGGCTAATGCACGACAACGCAAGGCTAGGCAATGCACGGAAGGCAAGCAAAGAGTAACGGAAGGCAAGGAATGCAAGGCAAAGCAAGGCAACGCAAGCAAGTCCATGGCAAGGTGAAAAAAGGCTGAGGCACGACCACGCAAGCCTAGGCAATGCACGGAAGGCAAGCAAAGAGTAACGGAAGGTAAGGAAGGCAACGCAAAGCAAGGCAACGCAAGGAAGGCTTTGGCAAGGTGAAAAAAGGCTAAGACACGACAACGCAAGGCTAGGCAATGCACGGAAGGCAAGCAAAGAGTAACGGAAGGCAAGGAAGGCAAGGGAAAGCAAGGCAAGGCAAGGGTAACGGAAGGAACGGCACGGTAAGGGGAAACAAGGCTAAGGCACGACAACACAGGGCTAGGCAATGCAGGGCAAGGCAAGGAAAGGGTAACGCAAGGCAAGGCACGGTTTGGGGAGGCAAGGCTAATGCACGACAACGCAAGGCTAGGCAATGCACGGAAGGCAAGCAAAGAGTAACGGAAGGCAAGGGAAAGCAGGGCAAGGCAAGGGTAACGGATGGAACGGCACGGCAAGGGGAAACAAGGCTAAGGCACGGCAACGCACGGCTAGGCAATGCACGGCAAGGCAAGGAAAGGGTAACGCAAGGCAAGGCACGGTGAGGCAAGGCAAGGCTGATGCACGACAACGCACGACTAGGCAATGCACGGCAAGGCAAGGAAAGGGTAACGCAAGGCAAGGCACGGTCAGGCGAGGCAAGGGTAATGCACGACAACGCAAGGCTACGCAGTGCACGGCTAGGCAAGGAAAGAGTAACGGAAGGCAAGGAAGGCAAGGCAAAGCAAGGCAAGGCAAGTGTAACAAAAGGCAAGGCACGGCACGGGGAAACAAGGCTAAGGAACGGCAACGCACGGCTAGGCATTGCAAGGCCAGGCAAGGAAAGGGTAACGCAAGGCAAGGCACGGTAAGGCAAGACAAGGCTAATGCACGACAACGCTCGGCTTGGCAATGCACGGCCAGGCAAGGAAAGGGTAACGCAAGGCAAGGCACGGTCAGGGGAGGCAAGGCTAAGGCACGACAACGCAAGGCTAGGCAATGCACGGAAGGCAAGCAAAGAGTAACGGAATGGAAGGAAGGCAAGGCAAAGCAAGCAAGGCTATGGCAAGGTGAAACAAGGCTAAGGCACCACAACGCACGGCTTGGCAATGCACAGCCAGCCAAGGAAAAGGTAACGCAAGGCAAGGCACTGTGAGGCAAGTCAAGGCTAATGCACGACAGCGCAAGGCCAAGCAATGCACGGAATGCAAGCAAAGAGTAACGGAAACCAAGGAAGGCAAGGGAAAGCAAGGCAAGGCAAGGGTAACGGAAGGAACGGCACGGCAAGGGGAAACAAGGCTAAGGCACGACAACGCACGGCTAGGCAATGCACGGCAAGGCAAGGAAACGGTAACGCAAGGCAAGGCACGGTGAGGCTAGGCAAGGTTAATGCACGACAACGCAAGGCTAGGCAATGCACGACAATGCAAGGAAAGCTTAAAGCAAAGGAAGTCACGGTCTGGCGAGATAAGGCTAAGGCACGACAAAGCAAGGCTAGGCAATGCACGGAAGGCAAGCAAAGAGTAACGGAAGGTAAGGAAGGCAAGGGAAAGCAAAGAAAGGCAATGGTAACGGAAGGAACGGCACGGCAAGGGGAAACAAGGCTAAGGCACGACAACGCACGCTAGGCAATGCACAGCAAGGCAAGGAAAGCCTAACGCATGGGAAAGCACGGTCAGGCGAGGCAAGGCTAAGGCATGACAACGCAAGGCTAGGCAATGCACGGAAAGCAAGCAAAGAGTAACGGAACGCAAGGAAGGCAAGGGAAAGCAAGGGAAGGCAAGGGTAACGGAAGGAACGGCACGGCAAGGGGTAACAAGGCTAAGGCACGACAACGCAGGGCTAGGCAATGCACGGCAAGGCAAGCAAAGAGTAACGGAAGGAAAGGAAGGCAAGGCAAAGCCAGGCAAGGCAAGTGTAACAAAAGGCACGCAACGGCAAGGGGAAACAAGGCTAAGGCACGACAACACACGGCTAGGAAATGCACGGCAAGGCAAGGAAAGGGTAACGCAAGGCAAGGCACGGTGAGGCTAGGCAAGGCTAATGCACGACAACGCAAGGCCAGGCAATGCACGGAAAGGCAAGGAAAGGGTAACGCATGGGAAAGCACGGTCAGGCGATGGAAGGCTAAGGCATGACAACGCAAGGCTAGGCAATGCACGGAAAGCAAGCAAAGAGTAACGGAACGCAAGGAAGGCAAGGGAAAGCAAGGGAAGGCAAGGGTAACGGAAGGAACGGCACGGCAAGGAGTAACAAGGCTAAGGCACGGCAACGCAGGGCTAGGCAATGCAGGGCAAGGCAAGGAAAGGGTAACGCAGGGGAAGGCACGGTCAGGTGAGGCAAGGATAAGGCACGACAATGCAAGGCTAGGCAATGCACGGCAAGGCAAGGAAAGAGTAACCGAAGGAAAGGAAGGCAAGTCAAGGCCAGGAAAGGCAAGTGTAACAAAAGGCACGCCACGGCAAGGGGAAACAAGGCTAAGGCACGACAACGCACGGCTAGGCAATGCACGGCAAGGCAAGGAAAGGGTAACGCAAGGCAAGGCACGGTGAGGCTAGGCAAGGCTAATGCACGACAACGCAAAGCTAGGCAATGCACGACAATGCAAGGAAAGCTTAAAGCAAAGGAAGGCACGGTCAGGCGAGATAAGGCTAAGGCACGACAACGCAAGGCTAGGCAATGCACGGAAGGCAAGCAAAGAGTAACGGAAGGTAAGGAAGGCAAGGGAAAGCAAGGAAAGGCAAGTGTAAAGGAAGGAACGGCACGGCAAGGGGAAACAAGGCTAAGGCACGACAACGCACGCTAGGCAATGCACGGCAAGGCAAGGAAAGGGTAACGCATGGGAAAGCACGGTCAGGCGAGGCAAGGCTAAGGCATGACAACGCAAGGCTAGTCAATGCACGGAAAGCAAGCAAAGAGAAACGGAACGCAAGGAAGGCAAGGGAAAGCAAAGGAAGGCAAGGGTAACGGAAGGAACGGCATGGCAAGGGGAAACAAGTCTAAGGCACGACACCGAACGCTAGGCAATGAACGGCAAGGCAAGGAAAGGGTAACGTATGGGAAAGCACGGTCAGGCGAAGCAAGGCTAAGGCATGACAACGCAAGGCTAAGCAATGCACGGAAGGCAAGCAAAGAGTAACGGAAGGTAAGGAAGGCAAGGGAAAGCAAGGAAAGGCAAGTGTAACGGAAGGAACGGCACGGCAAGGGGAAACAAGGCTAAGGCACGACAACGCACGCTAGGCAATGCACGGCAAGGCAAGGAAAGGGTAACGCATGGGAAAGCACGGTCAGGCGAGGCAAGGCTAAGGCATGACAACGCAAGGCTAGGCAATGCACGGAAAGCAAGCAAAGAGTAACGGAACGCAAGGAAGGCAAGGGAAAGCAAGGGAAGGCAAGGGTAACGGAAGGAACGGCACGGCAAGGGGTAAGAAGGCTAAGGCACGACAACGCAGGGCTAGGCAAAGCACGGCAAATCAAGGAAAGGGTAACGCAGGGGAAGGCACGGTCAGGTGAGGCAAGGATAAGGCACGACAATGCAAGGCTAGGCAATGCACGGCAAGGCAAGGAAAGAGTAACGGAAGGAAAGGAAGGAAAGGCAAAGCCAGGCAAGGCAAGTGTAACAAAAGGCACGCCACGGCAAGGGGAATCAAGGCTAAGGCTCGACAACGCACGGCTAGGCAATGCACGGAAGGCAAGGAAAGGGTAACGCAAGGCAAGGCACGGTGAGGCTAGGCAAGGCTAATGCAGGACAACGCAAGTCTAGGCAATGCAGGACAATGCAAGGAAAGCTTAAAGCAAAGGAAGGCACGGTCAGGCGAGATAAGGCTTAGGCACGACAACGCAAGGGTAGGCAATGCACGGAAGGCAAGCAAAGAGTAACGGAAGGTAAGGAAGGCAAGGGAAAGCAAGGAAAGGCAAGTGAAACGGAAGGAACGGCACGGCAAGGGGAAACAAGGCTAAGGCACGACAACGCACGCTAGGCAATGCACGGCAAGGCAAGGAAAGGGTAACGCATGGGAAAGCACGGTCAGGCGAGGGAAGACTAAGGCATGACAACGCAAGGCTAGGCAATGCACGGAAAGCAAGCAAAGAGTAACGGAACGCAAGGAAGGCAAGGGAAAGCAAGGGAAGGCAAGGGTAACGGAAGGAACGGCACGGCAAGGGGTAACAAGGCTAAGGCACGACAACGCAGGGCTAGGCAATGCACGGCAAGGCAAGGAAAGAGTAACGGGAGGAATGGAAGGCAAGGCAAAACCAGGCACTGCAAGTGTAACAAAAGGCACGCAACGGCAAGGGGAAACAAGGCTAAGGCACGACAACACACGGCTAGGAAATGCACGGCAAGGCAAGGAAAGGGTAACACAAGGCAAGGCACGGTGAGGCTAGGCAAGGCTAATGCACGACAACGCAAGGCTAGGCAATGTACGACAATGCAAGTAAAGCTTAAAGCAAAGGAAGGCACTGTCAGAAGAGATAAGGCTAAGGCACGACAACGCAAGGCTAGGCAATGCAGGGAAGGCAAGCAAAGAGTAACGGAAGGTAAGGAAGGCAAAGGAAAGCAAGGAAAGGCAATGGTAACGGAAGGAACGGCACGGCAAGGGGAAACAAGTCTAAGGCACGACAACGCACGCTAGGCAATGCACGGCAAGGCAAGGAAAGGGTAACGCATGGGAAAGCACGGTCAGGCGAGGCAAGGCTAAGGAAAGCCAACGCAAGGCTAGGCAATGCACGGTAAGCAAGCAAGGAGTAACGGAATGCAAGGAAGGAAAGGGAAAGCAAGGGAAGGCAAGGGTAACGGAAGGAACGGCACGGCAAGGGGTAACAAGGCTAAGGCACGACAACGCACGGCTAGGAAATGCACGGCAAGGCAAGGAAAGGGTAACGCAAGGCAAGGCACGGTGAGGCTAGGCAAGGTTAATGCACGACAACGCAAGGCTAGGCAATGCACGACAATGCAAGGAAAGCTTAAAGCAAAGGAAGTCACGGTCAGGCGAGATAAGGCTAAGGCACGACAACGCAAGGCTAGGCAATGCACGGAAGGCAAGCAAAGAGTAACGGAAGGTAAGGAAGGCAAGGGAAAGCAAAGAAAGGCAATGGTAACGGAAGGAACGGCACGGCAAGGGGAAACAAGGCTAAGGCACGACAACGCACGCTAGGCAATGCACAGCAAGGCAAGGAAAGCCTAAAGCATGGGAAAGCACGGTCAGGCGAGGCAAGGCTAAGGCATGACAACGCAAGGCTAGGCAATGCACGGAAAGCAAGCAAAGAGTAACGGAACGCAAGGAAGGCAAGGGAAAGCAAGGGAAGGCAAGGGTAACGGAAGGAACGGCACGGCAAGGGGTAACAAGGCTAAGGCACGACAACGCAGGGCTAGGCAATGCACGGCAAGGCAAGCAAAGAGTAACGGAAGGAAAGGAAGGCAAGGCAAAGCCAGGCAAGGCAAGTGTAACAAAAGGCACGCAACGGCAAGGGGAAACAAGGCTAAGGCACGACAACACACGGCTAGGAAATGCACGGCAAGGCAAGGAAAGGGTAACGCAAGGCAAGGCACGGTGAGGCTAGGCAAGGCTAATGCACGACAACGCAAGGCCAGGCAATGCACGGAAAGGCAAGGAAAGGGTAACGCATGGGAAAGCACGGTCAGGCGATGGAAGGCTAAGGCATGACAACGCAAGGCTAGGCAATGCACGGAAAGCAAGCAAAGAGTAACGGAACGCAAGGAAGGCAAGGGAAAGCAAGGGAAGGCAAGGGTAACGGAAGGAACGGCACGGCAAGGGGAAACAAGCCTAAGGCACGACAACGCACGGCTAGGCAATGCACGGAAGGCAAGCAAAGAGTAACGGAAGGCAAGGAAGGCAAGGGAAAGCAAGGCAAGGCAAGGGTAACGGAAGGAACGGCACGGTAAGGGGAAACAAGGCTAAGGCACGACAACACAGGGCTAGGCAATGCAGGGCAAGGCAAGGAAAGGGTAACGCAAGGCAAGGCACGGTTTGGGGAGGCAAGGCTAATGCACGACAACGCAAGGCTAGGCAATGCACGGAAGGCAAGCAAAGAGAAACGGAAGGCAAGGGAAAGCAGGGCAAGGCAAGGGTAACGGATGGAACGGCACGGCAAGGGGAAACAAGGCTAAGGCACGGCAACGCACGGCTAGGCAATGCACGGCAAGGCAAGGAAAGGGTAACGCAAGGCAAGGCACGGTGAGGCAAGGCAAGGCTGATGCACGACAACGCACGACTAGGCAATGCACGGCAAGGCAAGGAAAGGGTAACGCAAGGCAAGGCACGGTCAGGCGAGGCAAGGGTAATGCACGACAACGCAAGGCTACGCAGTGCACGGCTAGGCAAGGAAAGAGTAACGGAAGGAAAGGAAGGCAAGGCAAAGCAAGGCAAGGCAAGTGTAACAAAAGGCAAGGCACGGCACGGGGAAACAAGGCTAAGGAACGGCAACGCACGGCTAGGCATTGCAAGGCCAGGCAAGGAAAGGGTAACGCAAGGCAAGGCACGGTAAGGCAAGACAAGGCTAATGCACGACAACGCTCGGCTTGGCAATGCACGGCCAGGCAAGGAAAGGGTAACGCAAGGCAAGGCACGGTCAGGGGAGGCAAGGCTAAGGCACGACAACGCAAGGCTAGGCAATGCACGGAAGGCAAGCAAAGAGTAACGGAATGGAAGGAAGGCAAGGCAAAGCAAGCAAGGCTATGGCAAGGTGAAACAAGGCTAAGGCACCACAACGCACGGCTTGGCAATGCACAGCCAGCCAAGGAAAAGGTAACGCAAGGCAAGGCACTGTGAGGCAAGTCAAGGCTAATGCACGACAGCGCAAGGCTAAGCAATGCACGGAATGCAAGCAAAGAGTAACGGAAACCAAGGAAGGCAAGGGAAAGCAAGGCAAGGCAAGGGTAACGGAAGGAACGGCACGGCAAGGGGAAACAAGGCTAAGGCACGACAACGCACGGCTAGGCAATGCACGGCAAGGCAAGGAAAGGGTAACGCTAGGCAAGGCACGGTAATGCAAGGCAAGGCTAATGCACGACAAGGCAAGGCTAGGCAGTGCACGGCAAGGCAAGGAATGGGTAACGCAAGGCAAGGCACTGTCAGGGGAGGCAAGGCTAAGGCACGACAACGCAAGGCTAGGCAATGCACGGAAGGAAAGCAAAGAGTAACGGAAGGCAAGGAAAGAAAGGGAAAGCAAGGGAAGGCAAGGGTAACGGAAGGAACGGCACGGCAAGGGGAAACAAGGCTAAGGCACGACAACACAGGGCTAGGCAATGCAGGGCAAGGCAAGGAAAGGGTAACGAAAGGCAAGGCACGGTTTGGGGAGGCAAGGCTAATGCACGACAACGCAAGGCTAGGCAATGCACGGAAGGCAAGCAAAGAGTAACGGAAGGCAAGGAATGCAAGGCAAAGCAAGGCAACGCAAGCAAGGCCATGGCAAGGTGAAAAAAGGCTGAGGCACGACCACGCAAGCCTAGGCAATGCACGGAAGGCAAGCAAAGAGTAACGGAAGGTAAGGAAGGCAACGCAAAGCAAGGCAACGCAAGCAAGGCTTTGGTAAGGTGAAAAAAGGCTAAGACACGACAACGCAAGGCTAGGCAATGCACGGAAGGCAAGCAAAGAGTAACGGAAGGCAAGGAAGGCAAGGGAAAGCAAGGCAAGGCAAGGGTAACGGAAGGAACGGCACGGTAAGGGGAAACAAGGCTAAGGCACGACAACACAGGGCTAGGCAATGCAGGGCAAGGCAAGGAAAGGGTAACGCAAGGCAAGGCACGGTTTGGGGAGGCAAGGCTAATGCACGACAACGCAAGGCTAGGCAATGCACGGAAGGCAAGCAAAGAGTAACGGAAGGCAAGGGAAAGCAGGGCAAGGCAAGGGTAACGGATGGAACGGCACGGCAAGGGGAAACAAGGCTAAGGCACGGCAACGCACGGCTAGGCAATGCACGGCAAGGCAAGGAAAGGGTAACGCAAGGCAAGGCACGGTGAGGCAAGGCAAGGCTGATGCACGACAACGCACGACTAGGCAATGCACGGCAAGGCAAGGAAAGGGTAACGCAAGGCAAGGCACGGTCAGGCGAGGCAAGGGTAATGCACGACAACGCAAGGCTACGCAGTGCACGGCTAGGCAAGGAAAGAGTAACGGAAGGAAAGGAAGGCAAGGCAAAGCAAGGCAAGGCAAGTGTAACAAAAGGCAAGGCACGGCACGGGGAAACAAGGCTAAGGAACGGCAACGCACGGCTAGGCATTGCAAGGCCAGGCAAGGAAAGGGTAACGCAAGGCAAGGCACGGTAAGGCAAGACAAGGCTAATGCACGACAACGCTCGGCTTGGCAATGCACGGCCAGGCAAGGAAAGGGTAACGCAAGGCAAGGCACGGTCAGGGGAGGCAAGGCTAAGGCACGACAACGCAAGGCTAGGCAATGCACGGAAGGCAAGCAAAGAGTAACGGAATGGAAGGAAGGCAAGGCAAAGCAAGCAAGGCTATGGCAAGGTGAAACAAGGCTAAGGCACCACAACGCACGGCTTGGCAATGCACAGCCAGCCAAGGAAAAGGTAACGCAAGGCAAGGCACTGTGAGGCAAGTCAAGGCTAATGCACGACAGCGCAAGGCTAAGCAATGCACGGAATGCAAGCAAAGAGTAACGGAAACCAAGGAAGGCAAGGGAAAGCAAGGCAAGGCAAGGATAACGGAAGGAACGGCACGGCAAGGGGAAACAAGGCTAAGGCACGACAACGCACGGCTAGGCAATGCACGGCAAGGCAAGGAAAGGGTAACGCTAGGCAAGGCACGGTAATGCAAGGCAAGGCTAATGCACGACAAGGCAAGGCTAGGCAGTGCACGGCAAGGCAAGGAATGGGTAACGCAAGGCAAGGCACTGTCAGGGGAGGCAAGGCTAAGGCACGACAACGCAAGGCTAGGCAATGCACGGAAGGAAAGCAAAGAGTAACGGAAGGCAAGGAAAGAAAGGGAAAGCAAGGGAAGGCAAGGGTAACGGAAGGAACGGCACGGCAAGGGGAAACAAGGCTAAGGCACGACAACACAGGGCTAGGCAATGCAGGGCAAGGCAAGGAAAGGGTAACGCAAGGCAAGGCACGGTTTGGGGAGGCAAGGCTAATGCACGACAACGCAAGGCTAGGCAATGCACGGAAGGCAAGCAAAGAGTAACGGAAGGCAAGGAATGCAAGGCAAAGCAAGGCAACCCAAGCAAGGCTATGGCAAGGTGAAAAAAGGCTGAGGCACGACCACGCAAGGCTAGGCAATGCACGGAAGGCAAGCAAAGAGTAACGGAAGGCAAGGAAGGCAAGGCAAAGCAAGGCAACGCAAGCAAGGCTTTGGCAAGGTGAAAAAAGGCTAAGACACGACAACGCAAGGCTAGGCAATGCAAGGACGGCAAGCAAAGAGTAACGGAAGGCAAGGAAGGCAAGGGAAAGCAGGGGAAGGCAATGGTAACGGAAGGAACGGCACGGTAAAGGGAAACAAGGCTAAGGCACGACAACGCAAGCCTAGGCAATGCACGGAAGGCAAGCAAAGAGTAACGGAATGGAAGGAAGGCAAGGCAAAGTAAGGCAAAGCAAGCAAGGCTATGGCAAGGTGAAACAAGGCTAAGGCACCACAACGCACGCCTAGGCAATGCACGGCAAGGCAAGGAAAGGGTAATGCCAGGCAAGGCACGGTCAGGCAAGGCAAGGCTAATGCACGACAAGGCAAGGCTAGGCAGTGCACGGCAAGGCAAGGAAAGGGTAACGCAAGGCAAGGCACTGTCAGGCGAGGCAAGGCTAAGGCACGACAACGCAAGGCTAGGCAATGCACGGAAGGCAAGCAAAGAGTAACGGAAGGCAAGGAATGCAAGGCAAAGCAAGGCAACCCAAGCAAGGCTATGGCAAGGTGAAAAAAGGCTGAGGCACGACCACGCAAGGCTAGGCAATGCACGGAAGGCAAGCAAAGAGTAACGGAAGGCAAGGAAGGCAAGGCAAAGCAAGGCAACGCAAGCAAGGCTTTGGCAAGGTGAAAAAAGGCTAAGACACGACAACGCAAGGCTAGGCAATGCAAGGACGGCAAGCAAAGAGTAACGGAAGGCAAGGAAGGCAAGGGAAAGCAGGGGAAGGCAATGGTAACCGAAGGAACGGCACGGTAAAGGGAAACAAGGCTAAGGCACGACAACGCAGGGCTAGGCAATGCACGGCAAGGCAAGGAAAGGGTAATGCAAGGCAAGGCACGGTCAGGCGAGGCAAGGGTAATGCACGACAACGCAAGGCTACGCAGTGCACGGCTAGTCAAGGAAAGAGTAACGGAAGGAAAGGAAGGCAAGGCAAAGCAAGGCAAGGCTAGTGTAACAAAAAGCACGGCCCGGCAAGGGGAAACAAGGCTAAGGCACGGCAACGCAAGGCTAAGCAATGCAAGGCCAGGGAAGGAAAGGGTAACGCAAGGCAAGGCACGGTAAGGCAAGGCGAGGCTAATGCACGACAACGCACGGCTAGGCAGTGCACGGCAAGGCAAGGAAAGGGTAACGCAAGGCAAGGCACGGTTAGGCGAGGCAAGGCTAAGGCACGACAACGCAAGGCTAGGCAATGCACGGAAGGCAAGCACAGAGTAACGGAAGGCAAGGAATGCAAGGCAAACAAGGCAACGCAAACAAGGCTATGGCAAGGTGAAAAAAGGCTAAGGCACGACAACGCAAGCCTAGGCAATGCACGGAAGGCAAGCAAAGAGTAACGGAATGGAAGGAAGGCAAGGCAAAGCAAGCAAGGCTATGGCAAGGTGAAACAAGGCTAAGGCACCACAACGCACGGCTTGGCAATGCACGGCCAGCCAAGGAAAAGGTAACGCAAGGCAAGGCACTGTGAGGCAAGTCAAGGCTAATGCACGACAGCGCAAGGCTAAGCAATGCACGGAATGCAAGCAAAGAGTAACGGAATCCAAGGAAGGCAAGGGAAAGCAAGGCAAGGCAAGGGTAACAGAAGGAACGGCACGGCAAGGGGAAACAAGGCTAAGGCACGACAACGCACGGCTAGGCAATGCACGGCAAGGCAAGGAAAGGGTTACGCTAGGCAAGGCACGGTAAGGCAAGGCAAGGCTAATGCACGACAAGGCAAGGCTAGGCAGTGCACGGCAAGGCAAGGAAAGGGTAGCGCAAGGCAAGGCACTGTCAGGCGAGGCAAGGCTAAGGCACGGCAACGCAAGGCTAGGCAATGCACGGAAGGCAAGTAAAGAGTAACGGAAGGCAAGGGAGGCTAGGGAAAGCAGGGGAAGGCAAGGGTAAAGGAAGGAACGGCACGGTAAGGGCAAACAAGACTAAGGCACGACAACACAGGGCTAGGCAATGCAGGGCAAGGCAAGGAAATGGTAACGCAAGGCAAGGCACGGTTTGGGGAGGCAAGGCTAATGCACGACAACGCAAGGCTAGGCAGTGCACGGCTAGGCAAGGAAAGAGTAACGGAAGGAAAGGAAGGCAATGCAAAGCAAGGCAAGGCAAGTGTAACAAAAAGCACGGCACGGCAAGGGGAAACAAGGCTAAGGCACGGCAACGCAAGGCTAAGTAATGCACGGCCAGGCAAGGAAAGGGTAACGCAAGGCAAGGCACGGTAAGGCAAGGCGAGGCTAATGCACGACAACGCACGGCTAGGCAGTGCACGGCAAGGCAAGGAAAGGGTAACGCAAGGCAAGGCACGGTAAGGCAAGGCGAGGCTAATGCACGACAACGCACGGCTAGGCAGTGCACGGCAAGGCAAGGAAAGGGTAACGCAAGGCAAGGCACGGTTAGGCGAGGCAAGGCTAAGGCACGACAACGCAAGGCTAGGCAATGCACGGAAGGCAAGCACAGAGTAACGGAAGGCAAGGAATGCAAGGCAAAGCAAGGCAACGCAAACAAGGCTGTGGCAAGGTGAAAAAAGGCTAAGGCACGACAACGCAAGCCTAGGCAATGCACGGAAGGCAAGCAAAGAGTAACGGAATGGAAGGAAGGCAAGGCAAAGTAAGGCAAAGCAAGCAAGGCTATGGCAAGGTGAAACAAGGCTAAGGCACCACAACGCACGGCTAGGCAATGCACGGCCAGGCAAGGAAAAGGTAACGCAAGGCAAGGCACTGTGACGCAAGGCAAGGAAAGGGTAACGCCAGGCAAGGCACGGTCAAGAACGGCAAGGCTAATGCACGACAAGGCAAGGCTAGGCAGTGCACGGCAAGGCAAGGAAAGGGTAACGCAAGGCAAGGCACTGTCAGGCAAGGCAAGGCTAAGGCACGAAAACGCAATGCTAGGCAATGCACGGAAGGAAAGCAAAGAGTAACGGAATGCAAGGAAGGCAAGGGAAAGCAAGCTAAGGCAAGGGTAACGGAAGGAACGGCACGGTAAGGGGAAACAAAGCTAAGGCACGGCAATGCAGGGCTAGGCAATGCACGGAAGGCAAGCAAAGAGTAACGGAATGGAAGGAAGTCAAGGCAAAGCAAGCAAGGCTATGGCAAGGTGAAACAAGGCTAAGGCACCACAACGCACCGCTTGGCAATGCACGGCCAGCCAAGGAAAAGGTAACGCAAGGCAAGGCACTGTGAGGCAAGTCAAGGCTAATGCACGACAACGCAAGGCTAAGCAATGCACGTAATGCAAGCAAAGAGTAACGGAAACCAAGGAAGCCAAGGGAAAGCAAGGCAAGGCAAGGGTAACAAAAGGAACGGCACGGCAAGGGGAAACAAGGCTAAGGCACGACAACGCACGGCTAGGCAATGCACGGCAAGGCAAGGAAAGGGTTACGCTAGGCAAGGCACGGTAAGGCAAGGCAAGGCTAATGCACGACAAGGCAAGGCTAGGCAGTGCACGGCAAGGCAAGGAAAGGGTAACGCAAGGCAAGGCACTGTCAGGCGAGGCAAGGCTAAGGCACGGCAACGCAAGGCTAGGCAATGCACGGAAGGCAAGTAAAGAGTAACGGAAGGCAAGGGAGGCTAGGGAAAGCAGGGGAAGGCAAGGGTAAAGGAAGGAACGGCACGGTAAGGGCAAAGAAGACTAAGGCACGACAACACAGGGCTAGGCAATACAGGGCAAGGCAAGGAAATGGTAACGCAAGGCAAGGCACGGTTTGGGGAGGCAAGGCTAATGCACGACGACGCAAGGCTAGGCAATGCACGGAAGGCAAGGAAAGAGTAACGGAAGGCAAGGAAGGCAAGGGAAAGCAGGGGAAGGCAAGGGTAACGGAAGGAACGGAACGGTAAGGGGAAACAAGGCTAAGGCACGACAACGCAGGGCTAGGCAATGCACGGCAATGCAAGGAAAGGGTAACGCAAGGCAAGGCACTGTCAGGCGAGGCAAGGCTAAGGCACGGCAACGAACGGCTAGGCAATGCACGGCCAGGCAAGGAAAGGGTAACGCAAGGCAAGTCACGGTGAGGCAAGGCAAGGCTAATGCACGACAACGCACGGCTTGGCAATTCATGGCAAGGCAAGGAAAGGGTAACGCAAGGCAAGGCACGGTCAAGGGAGGCAAGGCTAAGGCACGACAACGGAAGGCTAGGCAATGCACGGAAGGCAAGCAAAGAGTAACGGAAGGCAAGGAAGTTAAGGCAAAGCAAGGCAACGCAAGCAAGGCTATGGGAAAGTGAAACAAGGCTAAGGCACGACAACGCACGGCTAGGTAATGCACGGCAAGGCAAGGAAAGGGAAACGCAAGGCAAGGCACGGTCAGTCAAGGCAAGGCTAATGCACGACAACGCACGGCTAGGTAATTCACGGCAAGGTAAGTAAAGAATAACGGAAGGCAAGGAAGGCAAGGGAAAGCAAGGAAAGGCAAGGGTAACGGAAGGCACGGCACGGTAAGGGGAAACAAGGCTAAAGCACGACAACGTAAGGCGAGGGAATGCACGGCCAGGTAAGGAAATGGGAACGCAAGGCAAGGCACGGTGAGGCAAGGCCCGGCTAATGCAGGAAAACCCACGGCTAGGCAATGCACAGCCAGGCAAGGAAAGGGTAACGCAAGGCAAGTCACGGTGAGGCAAGGCAATGCTAATGCACGACAACGCACGGCTAGGCAATTCACGGCAAGGCAAGGAAAGGGTAACGCAAGGCAGGGCATGGTCAGTCAAGGCAAGGCTAATGCACGACAACGCATGGCTAGGCAATTCACGGAAGGCAAGCAAAGAGTAACGGAAGGCAAGGAAAGCAAGGGAAAGCAAGGCAAGGCAAAGGTAACGGAAGGAACGGCACGGCAAGGGGAAACAAGTCTAAGGCACGACAACGCACGGCTACGCAATGCACGGCAAGGCAAGGAAAGAGTAACGGAAGGAAAGGAAGGCAAGGCAAAGCAAGGCAAGGCAAGTGTAACAAAAGGCACGGCACGGCACGGGGAAACAAGGCTAATGCACGGCAACGCACGGCTAGGCAATGCACTGAAGGCAAGCAAAGAGTAACGGAAGGCAAGGAAGTTAAGGCAAAGCAAGGCAACGCAAGCAAAGCTATGGGAAGGTGAAACAAGGCTAAGGCACGACAACGCACTGCTAGGCAATGCACGGCAAGGCAAGGAACGGGTAACGCAAGACAAGGTACGGTCAGGCAAGGCAAGAATAAGGCACGAAAACACAAGGATGGGCAATGCACGGCAAGGCAAGCATACAGTAACGGAAGACAATAAAAGCAAGGGAAAGCAAGGCAAGGAAAGGGTAAGGGAAGGAACGGCACGGCAAGGGGAAACAAGGCTAAGGCACGACAACCCACTGCTGGCAATTCACGGCAAGGCAAGGAAAGGGTAACGCAAGGCAAGGCACGGTGAGGCAAGGGAAGGCTAATACACGACAACGCATGGCTAGGCAATGCACGGCAAGGCAAGGAAAGGGTAACGCAAGGCAAGGCACGGTCAGGCGAGGCAAGGCTAAGGCAGGACAACGCAAGGCTAGGCAATGCACGGAAGGCGAGCAAAGAGTAACGGAAGGAAAGGAAGGCAAGTCAAAGCAAGGCAACGCAAGCAAGGCTATGGCAAGGTGAAACAAGGCTAAGGCACGACAACGCACGGCTAGGCAATGCACGTCAAGGCAAGGAAAGGGTAACGCAAGGCAAGGCACGGTCAGGCGAGTCAAGGCTAAGGCACGACATCGCAAGGCTAGGCAATGCTCTGAAGGCAAGCAAAGCATAACGGAAGGCAAGGAAAGCAAGGGAAAGCAAGGCAAGGCAAGGGTAAGGGAAGGAACGGCACAGCAAGGGGAAACAAGGCTAAGGCACGACAACGCACTGCTAGGCAATTCACGGCAAGGCAAGGAAAGGGTAACGCAAGGCAAGGCACGGTCAGTCAAGGGAAGGGTAATGCACGACAACGCAAGGCTAGGAAATGCACGGCAAGGCAAGGAAAGAGTAACGGAAGGCAAGGAAGGCAAGAGAAAGCAAGGCAAGGCAAGTGTAAGAAAAGGCATGGCACGGCAAAGGGAAAGAAGGTTAAGGAAGGACAACGCACAGCTAGGGAATGCACGGCAAGGCAAGGAAAGCGTAACGCCAGGCAAAGCACGGTCAGGCGAGGCAAGGCTAAGGCACGATAACGCACGGCTAGGCAATGCACGGGAAGGCAAGGAACGGGTAACGCAAGGCAAGGTACGGTCAGGCAAGGCAAGAATAAGGCACGAAAACACAAGGATGGGCAATGCACGGCAAGGCAAGCATACAGTAACCGAAGGCAAGGAAGGCAAGGGAAAGCAAGGCAAGGCAAGGGTAACGGAAGGTACGGCACGGCAAGCGGAAACAAGGCTAAAGCACGACCACGCATGGCTAGGCAATGCACGGCCAGGCAAGGAAAGGGTAACGCAAGGCAAGGCACGGTAAGGCAAGGCGAGGCTAATGCACGACAACGCACGGCTAGGCAGTGCACGGCAAGGCAAGGAAAGGGTAACGCAAGGCAAGGCACGGTTAGGCGAGGCAAGGCTAAGGCACGACAACGCAAGGCTAGGCAATGCACGGAAGGCAAGCACAGAGTAACGGAAGGCAAGGAATGCAAGGCAAAGCAAGGCAACGCAAACAAGGCTGTGGCAAGGTGAAAAAAGGCTAAGGCACGACAACGCAAGCCTAGGCAATGCACGGAAGGCAAGCAAAGAGTAACGGAATGGAAGGAAGGCAAGGCAAAGTAAGGCAAAGCAAGCAAGGCTATGGCAAGGTGAAACAAGGCTAAGGCACCACAACGCACGGCTAGGCAATGCACGGCCAGCCAAGGAAAAGGTAACGCAAGGCAAGGCACTGTGACGCAAGGCAAGGAAAGGGTAACGCCAGGCAAGGCACGGTCAGGAACGGCAAGGCTAATGCACGACAAGGCAAGGCTAGGCAGTGCACGGCAAGGCAAGGAAAGGGTAACGCAAGGCAAGGCACTGTCAGGCAAGGCAAGGCTAAGGCACGAAAACGCAATGCTAGGCAATGCACGGAAGGAAAGCAAAGAGTAACGGAATGCAAAGAAGGCAAGGGAAAGCAAGCTAAGGCAAGGGTAACGGAAGGAACGGCACGGTAAGGGGAAACAAAGCTAAGGCACGGCAATGCAGGGCTAGGCAATGCACGGAAGGCAAGCAAAGAGTAACGGAATGGAAGGAAGTCAAGGCAAAGCAAGCAAGGCTATGGCAAGGTGAAACAAGGCTAAGGCACCACAACGCACCGCTTGGCAATGCAAGGCCAGCCAAGGAAAAGGTAACGCAAGGCAAGGCACTGTGAGGCAAGTCAAGGCTAATGCACGACAACGCAAGGCTAAGCAATGCACGGAATGCAAGCAAAGAGTAACGGAAACCAAGGAAGCCAAGGGAAAGCAAGGCAAGGCAAGGGTAACAAAAGGAACGGCACGGCAAGGGGAAACAAGGCTAAGGCACGACAACGCACGGCTAGGCAATGCACGGCAAGGCAAGGAAAGGGTTACGCTAGGCAAGGCACGGTAAGGCAAGGCAAGGCTAATGCACGACAAGGCAAGGCTAGGCAGTGCACGGCAAGGCAAGGAAAGGGTAACGCAAGGCAAGGCACTGTCAGGCGAGGCAAGGCTAAGGCACGGCAACGCAAGGCTAGGCAATGCACGGAAGGCAAGTAAAGAGTAACGGAAGGCAAGGGAGGCTAGGGAAAGCAGGGGAAGGCAAGGGTAAAGGAAGGAACGGCACGGTAAGGGCAAAGAAGACTAAGGCACGACAACACAGGGCTAGGCAATACAGGGCAAGGCAAGGAAATGGTAACGCAAGGCAAGGCACGGTTTAGGGAGGCAAGGCTAATGTACGACGACGCAAGGCTAGGCAATGCACGGAAGGCAAGGAAAGAGTAACGGAAGGCAAGGAAGGCAAGGGAAAGCAGGGGAAGGCAAGGGTAACGGAAGGAACGGAACGGTAAGGGGAAACAAGGCTAAGGCACGACAACGCAGGGCTAGGCAATGCACGGCAATGCAAGGAAAGGGTAACGCAAGGCAAGGCACGGTCAGGCGAGGCAAGGGTAATGCACGAAAACGCAAGGCTACGCAGTGCACGGCTAGGCAAGGAAAGAGTAAAGGAAGGAAAGGAAGGCAAGGCAAAGCAAGGCAAGGCAAATGTAACAAAAGGCACGGCACGGCAAGGGGAAACAAGGCTAAGTCACGGCAACGCAAGGCTAAGCAATGCACGGCAAGGCAAGGAAAGGGTTACGCTAGGCAAGGCACGGTAAGGCAAGGCAAGGCTAATGCACGACAAGGCAAGGCTAGGCAGTGCCCGGCAAGGCAAGGAAATGGTAACGCAAGGCAAGGCACGGTGAGGCAAGGCAAGGCTGATGCACGACAACGCACGGCTAGGCAATGCACGGCAAGGCAAGGAAACGGTAACGCAACGCAAGGCACGGTCAGGCGAGGCAAGGCTAAGGCACGACAACGCAAGGCTAGGCAATGCACGGAAGGAAAGCAAAGAGTAACGGAAGGCAAGGAATGCAAGGCAAAGCAAGGCAACGCAAGCAAGGCTATGGCAAGGTGAAAAAAGGCTAAGGCACGACAACGCAAGGCTAGGCAATGCAGGGAAGGCAAGCAAAGAGTAACGGAATGGAAGGAAGGCAAGGCAAAGCAAGCAAGGCTATGGCAAAGGTGAAACAAGGCTAAGGCACCACAACGCACGGCTAGGCAATGCACGGCAAGCCAAGGAAAAGGTAACGCAAGGCAACGCACTGTGCAAGGCGGTAGGAGGCAAGGCTAATGCACGACAAGGCAAGGCTAGGCAGTGCACGGCAAGGCAAGGAAAGGGTAACGCAAGGCAAGGCACTGTCAGGCGAGGCAAGGCTAAGGCACGACAACGCAAGGCTAGGCAATGCACGGAAGGAAAGCAAAGAGTAACGGAAGGCAAGGAAGGCAAGGGAAAGCAAGGGAAGGCAAGGGTAACGGAAGGAACGGCACGGCAAGGGGAAACAAGGCTAAGGCACGACAACGCAGGGCTAGGCAATGCACGGCAAGGCAAGGAAAGGGTAACGCAAGGAAGGCAAGGCACGCAAGGAGGCAAGGCAAGGCTAATGCACGACAACGCAAGGCAGGCAATGCACGGAAAGGCAAGGAAAAGGGTAACGCAAGGAAGGCACGGTCAGGCAAGCAAGGCTAAGGCACGACAACGCAAGGCTAGGCAATGCACGGAAAGCAAGCAAAGAGTAACGGAACGCAAGGAAGGCAAGGGAAAGCAAGGCAAGGCAAGGGTAACGGAAGGAACGGCACGGCAAGGGGAAACAAGGCTAAGGCACGACAACGCACGGCTAGGCAATGCACGGCAAGGCAAGGAAAGGGTAACGCAGGCAAGGCACGGTAAGGCAAGGCAAGGCTAATGCACGACAAGGCAAGGCTAGGCAGTGCACGGCAAGGCAAGGAAAGGGTAACGCAAGGCAAGGCACTGTCAGGCGAGGCAAGGCTAAGGCACGACAACGCAAGGCTAGGCAATGCACGGAAGGCAAGCAAAGAGTAACGGAAGGCAAGGAAGGCAAGGGAAAGCAAGGGAAGGCAAGGGTAACGGAAGGAACGGCACGGCAAGGGGAAACAAGGCTAAGGCACGACAACACAGGGCTAGGCAATGCAGGGCAAGGCAAGGAAAGGGTAACGCAAGGCAAGGCACGGTTTGGGGAGGCAAGGCTAATGCACGACAACGCAAGGCTAGGCAATGCACGGAAGGCAAGCAAAGAGTAACGGAAGGCAAGGAAGGCAAGGGAAAGCAAGGCAACGCAAGCAAGGCCATGGCAAGGTGAAAAAAGGCTGAGGCACGACCACGCAGGGCTAGGCAATGCACGCAAGGCAAGCAAAGAGTAACGGAAAAGGAAGGCAACGCAAAGCAAGGCAACGCAAGCAAGGCTTTGGCAAGGTGAAAAAAGGCTAAGACACGACAACGCAAGGCTAGGCAATGCACGGAAGGCAAGCAAAGAGTAACGGAAGGCAAGGAAGGCAAGGGAAAGCAAGGCAAGGCAAGGGTAACGGAAGGAACGGCACGGTAAGGGGAAACAAGGCTAAGGCACGACAACACAAGGCTAGGCAATGCACGGCAAGGCAAGGAAAGGGTAACGCAAGGCAAGGCACGGTAAGGGGAGGCAAGGCTAATGCACGACAACGCAAGGCTAGGCAATGCACGGAAGGCAAGCAAAGAGTAACGGAAGGCAAGGGAAAGCAGGGCAAGGCAAGGGTAACGGATGGAACGGCACGGCAAGGGGAAACAAGGCTAAGGCACGACAACGCACGGCTAGGCAATGCACGGCAAGGCAAGGAAAGGGTAACGCAACGCAAGGCACGGTCAGGCGAGGCAAGGCTAAGGCACGACAACGCAAGGCTAGGCAATGCACGGAAGGAAAGCAAAGAGTAACGGAAGGCAAGGAATGCAAGGCAAAGCAAGGCAACGCAAGCAAGGCTATGGCAAGGTGAAAAAAGGCTAAGGCACGACAACGCAAGGCTAGGCAATGCACGGCCAGCCAAGGAAAAGGTAACGCAAGGCAAGGCACTGTGACGCAAGGCAAGGAAAGGGTAACGCCAGGCAAGGCACGGTCAGGAACGGCAAGGCTAATGCACGACAAGGCAAGGCTAGGCAGTGCACGGCAAGGCAAGGAAAGGGTAACGCAAGGCAAGGCACTGTCAGGCAAGGCAAGGCTAAGGCACGAAAACGCAATGCTAGGCAATGCACGGAAGGAAAGCAAAGAGTAACGGAATGCAAAGAAGGCAAGGGAAAGCAAGCTAAGGCAAGGGTAACGGAAGGAACGGCACGGTAAGGGGAAACAAAGCTAAGGCACGGCAATGCAGGGCTAGGCAATGCACGGAAGGCAAGCAAAGAGTAACGGAATGGAAGGAAGTCAAGGCAAAGCAAGCAAGGCTATGGCAAGGTGAAACAAGGCTAAGGCACCACAACGCACCGCTTGGCAATGCACGGCCAGCCAAGGAAAAGGTAACGCAAGGCAAGGCACTGTGTGTCAAGTCAAGGCTAATGCACGACAACGCAAGGCTAAGCAATGCACGGAATGCAAGCAAAGAGTAACGGAAACCAAGGAAGCCAAGGGAAAGCAAGGCAAGGCAAGGGTAACAAAAGGAACGGCACGGCAAGGGGAAACAAGGCTAAGGCACGACAACGCACGGCTAGGCAATGCACGGCAAGGCAAGGAAAGGGTTACGCTAGGCAAGGCACGGTAAGGCAAGGCAAGGCTAATGCACGACAAGGCAAGGCTAGGCAGTGCACGGCAAGGCAAGGAAAGGGTAACGCAAGGCAAGGCACTGTCAGGCGAGGCAAGGCTAAGGCACGGCAACGCAAGGCTAGGCAATGCACGGAAGGCAAGTAAAGAGTAACGGAAGGCAAGGGAGGCTAGGGAAAGCAGGGGAAGGCAAGGGTAAAGGAAGGAACGGCACGGTAAGGGCAAAGAAGACTAAGGCACGACAACACAGGGCTAGGCAATACAGGGCAAGGCAAGGAAATGGTAACGCAAGGCAAGGCACGGTTTAGGGAGGCAAGGCTAATGTACGACGACGCAAGGCTAGGCAATGCACGGAAGGCAAGGAAAGAGTAACGGAAGGCAAGGAAGGCAAGGGAAAGCAGGGGAAGGCAAGGGTAACGGAAGGAACGGAACGGTAAGGGGAAACAAGGCTAAGGCACGACAACGCAGGGCTAGGCAATGCACGGCAATGCAAGGAAAGGGTAACGCAAGGCAAGGCACGGTCAGGCGAGGCAAGGGTAATGCACGAAAACGCAAGGCTACGCAGTGCACGGCTAGGCAAGGAAAGAGTAAAGGAAGGAAAGGAAGGCAAGGCAAAGCAAGGCAAGGCAAATGTAACAAAAGGCACGGCACGGCAAGGGGAAACAAGGCTAAGTCACGGCAACGCAAGGCTAAGCAATGCACGGCAAGGCAAGGAAAGGGTTACGCTAGGCAAGGCACGGTAAGGCAAGGCAAGGCTAATGCACGACAAGGCAAGGCTAGGCAGTGCCCGGCAAGGCAAGGAAATGGTAACGCAAGGCAAGGCACGGTGAGGCAAGGCAAGGCTGATGCACGACAACGCACGGCTAGGCAATGCACGGCAAGGCAAGGAAACGGTAACGCAACGCAAGGCACGGTCAGGCGAGGCAAGGCTAAGGCACGACAACGCAAGGCTAGGCAATGCACGGAAGGAAAGCAAAGAGTAACGGAAGGCAAGGAATGCAAGGCAAAGCAAGGCAACGCAAGCAAGGCTATGGCAAGGTGAAAAAAGGCTAAGGCACGACAACGCAAGGCTAGGCAATGCAGGGAAGGCAAGCAAAGAGTAACGGAATGGAAGGAAGGCAAGGCAAAGTAAGGCAAAGCAAGCAAGGCTATGGCAAGGTGAAACAAGGCTAAGGCACCACAACGCACGGCTAGGCAATGCACGGCCAGCCAAGGAAAAGGTAACGCAAGGCAAGGCACTGTGACGCAAGGCAAGGAAAGGGTAACGCCAGGCAAGGCACGGTCAGGAACGGCAAGGCTAATGCACGACAAGGCAAGGCTAGGCAGTGCACGGCAAGGCAAGGAAAGGGTAACGCAAGGCAAGGCACTGTCAGGCAAGGCAAGGCTAAGGCACGAAAACGCAATGCTAGGCAATGCACGGAAGGAAAGCAAAGAGTAACGGAATGCAAGGAAGGCAAGGGAAAGCAAGCTAAGGCAAGGGTAACGGAAGGAACGGCACGGTAAGGGGAAACAAAGCTAAGGCACGGCAATGCAGGGCTAGGCAATGCACGGAAGGCAAGCAAAGAGTAACGGAATGGAAGGAAGTCAAGGCAAAGCAAGCAAGGCTATGGCAAGGTGAAACAAGGCTAAGGCACCACAACGCACCGCTTGGCAATGCACGGCCAGCCAAGGAAAAGGTAACGCAAGGCAAGGCACTGTGAGGCAAGTCAAGGCTAATGCACGACAACGCAAGGCTAAGCAATGCACGGAATGCAAGCAAAGAGTAACGGAAACCAAGGAAGCCAAGGGAAAGCAAGGCAAGGCAAGGGTAACAAAAGGAACGGCACGGCAAGGGGAAACAAGGCTAAGGCACGACAACGCACGGCTAGGCAATGCACGGCAAGGCAAGGAAAGGGTTACGCTAGGCAAGGCACGGTAAGGCAAGGCAAGGCTAATGCACGACAAGGCAAGGCTAGGCAGTGCACGGCAAGGCAAGGAAAGGGTAACGCAAGGCAAGGCACTGTCAGGCGAGGCAAGGCTAAGGCACGGCAACGCAAGGCTAGGCAATGCACGGAAGGCAAGTAAAGAGTAACGGAAGGCAAGGGAGGCTAGGGAAAGCAGGGGAAGGCAAGGGTAAAGGAAGGAACGGCACGGTAAGGGCAAAGAAGACTAAGGCACGACAACACAGGGCTAGGCAATACAGGGCAAGGCAAGGAAATGGTAACGCAAGGCAAGGCACGGTTTGGGGAGGCAAGGCTAATGCACGACGACGCAAGGCTAGGCAATGCACGGAAGGCAAGGAAAGAGTAACGGAAGGCAAGGAAGGCAAGGGAAAGCAGGGGAAGGCAAGGGTAACGGAAGGAACGGAACGGTAAGGGGAAACAAGGCTAAGGCACGACAACGCAGGGCTAGGCAATGCACGGCAATGCAAGGAAAGGGTAACGCAAGGCAAGGCACGGTCAGGCGAGGCAAGGGTAATGCACGAAAACGCAAGGCTACGCAGTGCACGGCTAGGCAAGGAAAGAGTAACGGAAGGAAAGGAAGGCAAGGCAAAGCAAGGCAAGGCAAATGTAACAAAAGGCACGGCACGGCAAGGGGAAACAAGGCTAAGTCACGGCAACGCAAGGCTAAGCAATGCACGGCAAGGCAAGGAAAGGGTTACGCTAGGCAAGGCACGGTAAGGCAAGGCAAGGCTAATGCACGACAAGGCAAGGCTAGGCAGTGCCCGGCAAGGCAAGGAAATGGTAACGCAAGGCAAGGCACGGTGAGGCAAGGCAAGGCTGATGCACGACAACGCACGGCTAGGCAATGCACGGCAAGGCAAGGAAACGGTAACGCAACGCAAGGCACGGTCAGGCGAGGCAAGGCTAAGGCACGACAACGCAAGGCTAGGCAATGCACGGAAGGAAAGCAAAGAGTAACGGAAGGCAAGGAATGCAAGGCAAAGCAAGGCAACGCAAGCAAGGCTATGGCAAGGTGAAAAAAGGCTAAGGCACGACAACGCAAGGCTAGGCAATGCAGGGAAGGCAAGCAAAGAGTAACGGAATGGAAGGAAGGCAAGGCAAAGCAAGCAAGGCTATGGCAAAGTGAAACGAGGCTAAGGCACCACAACGCACGGCTAGGCAATGCACGGCAAGCCAAGGAAAAGGTAACGCAAGGCAACGCACTGTGAGGCGAGGCAAGGCTAATGCACGACAAGGCAAGGCTAGGCAGTGCACGGCAAGGCAAGGAAAGGGTAACGCAAGGCAAGGCACTGTCAGGCGAGGCAAGGCTAAGGCACGACAACGCAAGGCTAGGCAATGCACGGAAGGAAAGCAAAGAGTAACGGAAGGCAAGGAAACAAGGGAAAGCAAGGGAAGGCAAGGGTAACGGAAGGAACGGCACGGCAAGGGGAAACAAGGCTAAGGCACGACAACACAGGGCTAGGCAATGCAGGGCAAGGCAAGGAAAGGGTAACGCAAGGCAAGGCACGGTTTGGGGAGGCGAGGCTAATGCACGACAACGCAAGGCTAGGCAATGCACGGAAGGCAAGCAAAGAGTAACGGAAGGCAAGGAATGCAAGGCAAAGCAAGGCAACGCAAGCAAGGCTATGGCAAGGTGAAAAAAGGCTGAGGCACGACCACGCAAGGCTGGGCAATGCACGGAAGGCAAGCAAAGAGTACCGGAAGGCAAGGAAGGCAAGGCAAAGCAAGGCAACGCAAGCAAGGCTTTGGCAAGGTGAAAAAAGGCTAAGACACGACAACGCAAGGCTAGGCAATGCACGCAAGGCAAGCAAAGAGTAACGGAAGGGAAGGAAGGCAAGGGAAAGCAAGGCAAGGCAAGGGTAACGGAAGGAACGGCACGGTAAGGGGAAACAAGGCTAAGGCACGACAACACAGGGCTAGGCAATGCAGGGCAAGGCAAGGAAAGGGTAACGCAAGGCAAGGCACGGTAAGGCAAGACAAGGCTAATGCACGACAACGCACGGCTAGGCAATGCAGGGCAAGGCAAGGAAAGGGTAACGCAAGGCAAGGCACTGTCAGGCGAGGCAAAGCTAATGCACGACATCGCAAGTCTAGGCAGTGCACGGGTAGGCAAGGAGTGAGTAACGGAAGGAAAGGAAGGCAAGGTAAAGCATGGCAAGGCAAGTGTTAGAACAGGCACGGCACGGCAAGGGGAAACAAGGCTAAGGCACGACAACGCAAGGCTAGGCAATGCACGGAAGGCAAGCAAAGAGTAACGGAAGGCAAGGAATACAAAGGAAAGCAGGGGAAGGCAAGGGTAACGAAAGGAACGGCACGGTAAGGGGAAACAAGGCTAAGGCACGACAACACAGGGCTAGGCAATGCAGGGCAAGGCAAGGAAAGGGTAACGCAAGGCAAGGCACGGTTTGGGGAGGCAAGGCTAATGCACCGCAACGCAAGGCTTGGCAATGCACGGAAGGCAAGCAAAGAGTAACGGAAGGCAAGGAAGGCAAGGGAAAGCAAGGCAAGGCAAGGGTAACGGAAGGAACGGCACAGCAAGGGGAAACAAGTCTAAGGCACGGCAACACACGGCTAGGCAATGCACGGCAAGGCAAGGAAAGGGTAACGCAAGGCAAGGCACTGTCAGGCGAGGCAAGGCTAAGGCACGGCAACGCAAGGCTAGGCAATGCACGGAAGGCAAGTAAAGAGTAACGGAAGGCAAGGGAGGCTAGGGAAAGCAGGGGAAGGCAAGGGTAAAGGAAGGAACGGCACGGTAAGGGCAAACAAGACTAAGGCACGACAACACAGGGCTAGGCAATGCAGGGCAAGGCAAGGAAATGGTAACGCAAGGCAAGGCACGGTTTGGGGAGGCAAGGCTAATGCACGACAACGCAAGGCTAGGCAGTGCACGGCTAGGCAAGGAAAGAGTAACGGAAGGAAAGGAAGGCAATGCAAAGCAAGGCAAGGCAAGTGTAACAAAAGGCAAGGCACGGCAAGGGGAAACAAGACTAAGGAACGGCAACGCACGGCTAGGCAATGCACGGCCAGGCAAGGAAAGGGTAAAGCAAGGCAAGTCACTGTCAGGCGAGGCAAAGCTAATGCACGACATCGCAAGGCTAGGCAGTGCACGGCTAGGCAAGGAATGAGTAACGGAAGGAAAGGAAGGCAAGGCAAAGCATGGCAAGGCAAGTGTAACAACAGGCACGGCACGGCAAGGGGAAACAAGGCTAAGGCACGACAACGCAAGGGTAGGCAATGCTCGGAAGGCAAGCAAAGAGTAACGGAAGGCAAGGAATGCAAAGGAAAGCAGGGGAAGGCAAGGGTAACGAAAGGAACGGCACGGTAAGGGGAAACAAGGCTAAGGCACGACAACACAGGGCTAGGCAATGCAGGGCAAGGCAAGGAAAGGGTAACGCAAGGCAAGGCACGGTTTGGGGATGCAAGGCTAATGCACGACAACGCAAGGCTTGGCAATGCACGGAAGGCAAGCAAAGAGTAACGGAAGGCAAGGAAGTCAAGGGAAAGCAAGGCAAGGCAAGGGTAACGGAAGGAACGGCACAGCAAGGGGCAACAAGGTTAAGGCACGGCAACGCACGGCTAGGCAATACACGGCAAGGCAAGGAAAGGGTAACGCAAGGCAAGGCACGGTGAGGCAAGGCAAGGCTGATGCACGACAACGCACGGCTAGGCAATGCACGCCAAGGCAAGGAAACGGTAACGCAACGCAAGGCACGGTCAGGAGAGGCAAGGCTAAGGTACGACAACGCAAGGCTAGGCAATGCACGGAAGGCATGCAAAGAGTAACGGAAGGCAAGGAAGGCAAGGGAAAGCAGGGGAAGGCAAGGGTAACGGAAGGAACGGCACGGTAAGGGGAAACAAGGCTAAGGCACGACAACGCAGGGCTAGGCAATGCACGGCAAGGCAAGGAAAGGGTAACGCAAGGCAAGGCACTGTCAGGCGAGGCAAGGCTAAGGCACGACAACGCATGGCTAGGCAATGCACGGAAGGAAAGCAAAGAGTAACGGAAGGCAAGGAAAGCAAGGGAAAGCAAGGGAAGGCAAGGGTAACGGAAGGAACGGCACGGCAAGGAGAAACAAGGCTAAGGCACGACAACACAGGGCTAGGCAATGCAGGGCAAGGCAAGGAAAGGGTAACGCAAGGCAAGGCACGGTTTGGGGAGGCAAGGCTAATGCACGACAACGCAAGGCTAGGCAAAGCACGGAAGGCAAGCAAAGAGTAACGGAAGGCAAGGAATGCAAGGCAAAGCAAGGCAACGCAAGCAAGGCTATGGCAAGGTGAAAAAAGGCTGAGGCACGACCACGCAAGGCTAGGCAATGCACGGAAGGCAAGCAAAGAGTACCGGAAGGCAAGGAAGGCAAGGCAAAGCAAGGCAACGCAAGCAAGGCTTTGGCAAGGTGAAAAAAGGCTAAGACACGACAACGCAAGGCTAGGCAATGCACGGAAGGCAAGCAAAGAGTAACGGAAGGCAAGGAAGGCAAGGGAAAGCAAGGCAAGGCAAGGGTAACGGAAGGAACGGCACGGTAAAGGGAAAGAAGGCTAAGGCACGACAACACAGGACTAGGCAATGCAGGGCAAGGCAAGGAAAGGGTAACGCAAGGCAAGGCACGGTAAGGCAAGACAAGGCTAATGAACGACAACGCACGGCTAGGCAATGCAGGGAAAGGCAAGGAAAGGGTAACGCAAGGCAAGGCACTGTCAGGCGAGGCAAAGTTAATGCACGACATCGCAAGGCTAGGCAGTGCACGGGTAGGCAAGGAGTGAGTAACGGAAGGAAAGGAAGGCAAGGTAAAGCATGGCAAGGCAAGTGTTAGAACAGGCACGGCACGGCAAGGGGAAACAAGGCTAAGGCACGACAACGCAAGGCTAGGCAATGCACGGAAGGAAAGCAAAGAGTAACGGAAGGCAAGGAATACAAAGGAAAGCAGGGGAAGGCAAGGGTAACGAAAGGAACGGCACGGTAAGGGGAAACAAGGCTAAGGCACGACAACACAGGGCTAGGCAATGCAGTGCAAGGCAAGGAAAGGGTAACGCAAGGCAAGGCACGGTTTGGGGAGGCAAGGCTAATGCACGACAACGCAAGGCTAGGCAATGCACGGAAGACAAGCAAAGAGTAACGGAAGGCAAGGAATGCAAGGCAAAGCAAGGCAACGCAAGCAAGGCTATGGCAAGGTGAAAAAAGGCTGAGGCACGACCACGCAAGGCTAGGCAATGCACGGAAGGCAAGCAAAGAGTACCGGAAGGCAAGGAAGGCAAGGCAAAGCAAGGCAACGCAAGCAAGGCTTTGGCAAGGTGAAAAAAGGCTAAGGCACGACCACGCAAGGCTAGGCAATGCACGGAAGGCAAGCAATGAGTAACGGAAGGCAAGGAAGGCAAGGGAAAGCAGGGGAAGGCAAGGGTAACGAAAGGAACGGCACGGCAAGGGGAAACAAGCCTAAGGCACGGCAACGCACGGCTAGGCAATGCACGGCAAGGCAAGGAAAGGGTAACGCAAGGCAAGGCACGGTTTGGGGAGGCAAGGCTAATGCACCGCAACGCAAGGCTTGGCAATGCACGGAAGGCAAGCAAAGAGTAACGGAAGGCAAGGAAGGCAAGGGAAAGCAAGGCAAGGCAAGGGTAACGGAAGGAACGGCACGGCAAGGGGAAACAAGTCTAAGGCACGGCAACACAGGGCTAGGCAATGCACGGCAAGGCAAGGAAAGGGTAACGCAAGGCAAGGCACGGTGAGGCAAGGCAAGGCTGATGCACGACAACGCACGGCTAGGCAATGCACGGCAAGGCAAGGAAAGGGTAACGCAAGGCAAGGCACGGTCAGGCGAGGCAAGGCTAAGGTACGACAACGCAAGGCTAGGCAATGCACGGAAGGCATGCAAAGAGTAACGGAAGGCAAGGAAGGCAAAGGAAAGCAGGGGAAGGCAAGGGCAACGGAAGGAACGGCACGGTAAGGGGAAACAAGGCTAAGGCACGACAACGCAGGGCTAGGCAATGGACGGCAAGGCAAGGAAAGGGTCACGCAAAGCAAGGCACGGTCAGGCGAGGCATGGGTAATGCACGACAACGCAAGGCTACGCAGTGCACGGCTAGGCAAGGAAAGAGTAACGGAAGGAAAGGAAGGCAAGGCAAAGCAAGGCAAGGCAAGTGTAACAAAAGGCAAGGCACGGCAAGGGGAAACAAGGCTAAGGCACGGCAACGCAAGGCTAAGCAATGCACGGCCAGGCAAGGAAAGGGTAACGCAAGGCAAGGAATGCAAGGCATAGCAAGGCAACGCAAGCAAGGCTATGGAAAGGTGAAAAAAGGCTAAGGCAAGACAACGCAAGGCTAGGCAATGCACGGAAGGCAAGCAAAGAGTAACGGAATGGAAGGAAGGCAAGGCAAAGCAAGCAAGGCTATGGCAAAGTGAAACGAGGCTAAGGCACCACAACGCACGGCTAGGCAATGCACGGCCAGCCAAGGAAAAGGTAACGCAAGGCAACGCACTGTGAGGCAAGGCAAGGCTAATGCACGACAGGGCAAGGCTAGGCAATGCACGGAAGGCAAGCAAAGAGTAACGGAAACCAAGGAAGGCAAGGGAAAGCAAGGCAAGGCAAGGGTAACGGAAGGAACGGCACGGCAAGGGGAAACAAGCCTAAGGCACGACAACGCACGTCTAGGCAATGCACGGCAAGGCAAGGAAAGGGTAACGCCAGGCAAGGCACGGTCAGGCAAGGCAAGGCTAATGCACGACAAGGCAAGGCTAGGCAGTGCACGGCAAGGCAAGGAAAGGGTAACGCAAGGCAAGGCACTGTCAGGCGAGGCAACGCTAAGGCAAGAAAACGCAAGGCTAGGCAATGCACGGAAGGAAAGCAAAGAGTAACAGAAGGCAAGGAAAGCAAGGGAAAGCAAGGGACGGCAAGGGTAACGGAAGGAACGGCACGGCAAGGGGAAACAAGGCTAAGGCACGACAACACAGGGCTAGGCAATGCAGGGCAAGGCAAGGAAAGGGTAACGCAAGGCAAGGCACGGTTTGGGGAGGCAAGGCTAATGCACGACAACGCAAGGCTAGGCAATGCACGGAAGGCAAGCAAAGAGTAACGGAAGGCAAGGAATGCAAGGCAAAGCAAGGCAACGCAAGCAAGGCTAGGGCAAGGTAAAAAAAGGCTGAGGCACGACCACGCAAGGCTAGGCAATGCACGGAAGGCAAGCAAAGAGTACCGGAAGGCAAGGAAGGCAAGGCAAAGCAAGGCAACGCAAGCAAGACTTTGGCAAGGTGAAAAAAGGCTAAGACACGACAACGCAAGGCTAGGCAATGCACGGAAGGCAAGCAAAGAGTAACGGAAGGCAAGGAAGGCAAGGGAAAGCAAGGCAAGGCAAGGGTAACGGAAGGAACGGCACGGCAAGGGGAAACAAGGCTAAGGCACGGCAACGCACGGCTAGGCAATGCACGGCAAGGCAAGGAAAGGGTAACGCAAGGCAAGGCACGGTGAGGCAAGGCAAGGCTGATGAACGACAACGCACGACTAGGCAATGCACGGCAAGGCAAGGAAAGGGTAACGCACGGCAAGGCACGGTCAGGCGAGGCAAGGCTAAGGCACGACAACGCAAGGCTAGGCAATGCACGGAAGGCAAGCAATGAGTAACGGAAGGCAAGGAAGGCAAGGGAAAGCAGGGGAACGCAAGGGTAACGGAAGGAACGGCACGGTAAAGGGAAACAAGGCTAAGGCACGACAACGCAGGGCTAGGCAATGCACGGCAAGGCAAGGAAAGGGTAATGCAAGGCAAGGCACGGTCAGGCGAGGCAAGGGTAATGCACGACAATGCAAGGCTACGCAGTGCACGGCTAGGCAAGGAAAGAGTAACGGAAGGAAAGGAAGGCAAGGCAAAGCAAGGCAAGGCAATAGTAACAAAAGGCACGGCACGGCAAGGGGAAACAAGGCTAAGGCACGGCAACGCAAGGCTAAGCAATGCACGGCCAGGCAAGGAAAGGGTAACGCAAGGCAAGGCACGGTAAGGCAAGGCGAGGCTAATGCACGACAACGCACGACTAGGCAGTGCACGGCAAGGCAACGAAAGGGTAACGCAAGGCAAGGCACGGTTAGGCGAGGCAAGGCTAAGGCACGACAACGCACGGCTAGGCAATGCAGGGCAAGGCAAGGAAAGGGTAACGCAAGGCAAGGCACTGTCAGGCGAGGCAAAGCTAATGCACGACATCGCAAGTCTAGGCAGTGCACGGGTAGGCAAGGAGTGAGTAACGGAAGGAAAGGAAGGCAAGGTAAAGCATGGCAAGGCAAGTGTTACAACAGGCACGGCACGGCAAGGGGAAACAAGGCTAAGGCACGACAACGCAAGGCTAGGCAATGCACGGAAGGCAAGCAAAGAGTAACGGAAGGCAAGGAATACAAAGGAAAGCAGGGGAAGGCAAGGGTAACGAAAGGAACGGCACGGTAAGGGGAAACAAGGCTAAGGCACGACAACACAGGGCTAGGCAATGCAGGGCAAGGCAAGGAAAGGGTATCGCAAGGCAAGGCACGGTTTGGGGAGGCAAGGCTAATGCACCGCAACGCAAGGCTTGGCAATGCACGGAAGGCAAGCAAAGAGTAACGGAAGGCAAGGAAGGCAAGGGAAAGCAAGGCAAGGCAAGGGTAACGGAAGGAACGGCACAGCAAGGGGAAACAAGTCTAAGGCACGGCAACACACGGCTAGGCAATGCACGGCAAGGCAAGGAAAGGGTAACGCAAGGCAAGGCACTGTCAGGTGAGGCAAGGCTAAGGCACGGCAACGCAAGGCTAGGCAATGCACGGAAGGCAAGTAAAGAGTAACGGAAGGCAAGGGAGGCTAGGGAAAGCAGGGGAAGGCAAGGGTAAAGGAAGGAACGGCACGGTAAGGGCAAACAAGACTAAGGCACGACAACACAGGGCTAGGCAATGCAGGGCAAGGCAAGGAAATGGTAACGCAAGGCAAGGCACGGTTTGGGGAGGCAAGGCTAATGCACGACAACGCAAGGGTAGGCAGTGCACGGCTAGGCAAGGAAAGAGTAACGGAAGGAAAGGAAGGCAATGCAAAGCAAGGCAAGGCAAGTGTAACAAAAGGAAAGGCACGGCAAGGGGAAACAAGACTAAGGAACGGCAACGCACGGCTAGGCAATGCACGGCCAGGCAAGGAAAGGGTAAAGCAAGGCAAGTCACTGTCAGGCGAGGCAAAGCTAATGCACGACATCGCAAGGCTAGGCAGTGCACGGCTAGGCAAGGAATGAGTAACGGAAGGAAAGGAAGGCAAGGCAAAGCATGGCAAGGCAAGTGTAACAACAGGCACGGCACGGCAAGGGGAAACAAGGCTAAGGCACGACAACGCAAGGGTAGGCAATGCACGGAAGGCAAGCAAAGAGTAACGGAAGGCAAGGAATGCAAAGGAAAGCAGGGGAAGGCAAGGGTAACGAAAGGAACGGCACGGTAAGGGGAAACAAGGCTAAGGCACGACAACACAGGGCTAGGCAATGCAGGGCAAGGCAAGGAAAGGGTAACGCAAGGCAAGGCACGGTTTGGGGATGCAAGGCTAGTGCACGACAACGCAAGGCTTGGCAATGCACGGAAGGCAAGCAAAGAGTAACGGAAGGCAAGGAAGTCAAGGGAAAGCAAGGCAAGGCAAGGGTAACAGAAGGAACGGCACAGCAAGGGGAAACAAGGTTAAGGCACGGCAACGCACGGCTAGGCAATACACGGCAAGGCAAGGAAAGGGCAACGCAAGGCAAGGCACGGTGAGGCAAGGCAAGGCTGATGCACGACAACGCACGGCTAGGCAATGCACGCCAAGGCAAGGAAACGGTAACGCAACGCAAGGCACGGTCAGGCGAGGCAAGGCTAAGGTACGACAACGCAAGGCTAGGCAATGCACGGAAGGCATGCAAAGAGTAACGGAAGGCAAGGAAGGCAAGGGAAAGCAGGGGAAGGCAAGGGTAACGGAAGGAACGGCACGGTAAGGGGAAACAAGGCTAAGGCACGACAACGCAGGGCTAGGCAATGCACGGCAAGGCAAGGAAAGGGTAACGCAAGGCAAGGCACTGTCAGGCGAGGCAAGGCTAAGGCACGACAACGCAAGGCTAGGCAATGCACGGAAGGAAAGCAAAGTTTAACGGAAGGCAAGGAAAGCAAGGGAAAGCAAGGGAAGGCAAGGGTAACGGAAGGAACGGCACGGCAAGGGGAAACAAGGCGAAGGCACGACAACACAGGGCTAGGCAATGCAGGGCAAGGCAAGGAAAGGGTAACGCAAGGCAAGGCACGGTTTGGGGAGGCAAGGCTAATGCACGACAACGCAAGGCTAGGCAAAGCACGGAAGGCAAGCAAAGAGTAACGGAAGGCAAGGAATGCAAGGCAAAGCAAGGCAACGCAAGCAAGGCTATGGCAAGGTGAAAAAAGGCTGAGGCACGACCACGCAAGGCTAGGCAATGCACGGAAGGCAAGCAAAGAGTACCGGAAGGCAAGGAAGGCAAGGCAAAGCAAGGCAACGCAAGCAAGGCTTTGGCAAGGTGAAAAAAGGCTAAGACACGACAACGCAAGGCTAGGCAATGCACGGAAGGCATGCAAAGAGTAACGGAAGGCAAGGAAGGCAAGGGAAAGCAGAGGAAGGCAAGGGCAACGGAAGGAACGGCACGGTAAGGGGAAACAAGGCTAAGGCACGACAACGCAGGGCTAGGCAATGCACGGCAAGGCAAGGAAAGGGTCACGCAAAGCAAGGCACGGTCAGGCGAGGCATGGGTAATGCACGACAACGCAAGGCTACGCAGTGCACGGCTAGGCAAGGAAAGAGTAACGGAAGGAAAGGAAGGCAAGGCAAAGCAAGGCAAGGCAAGTGTAACAAAAGGCAAGGCACGGCAAGGGGAAACAATGCTAAGGCACGGCAACGCAAGGCTAAGCAATGCACGGCCAGGCAAGGAAAGGGTAACGCAAGGCAAGGCACGGTAAGGCAAGGCGAGGCTAATGCACGACAACGCACGGGTAGGCAATGCACGGAAGGCAAGCAAAGAGTAACGGAAGGCAAGGAATGCAAGGCAAAGCAAGGCAACGCAAGCAAGGCTATGGAAAGGTGAAAAAAGGCTAAGGCAAGACAACGCAAGGCTAGGCAATGCACGGAAGGCAAGCAAAGAGTAACGGAATGGAAGGAACGCAAGGCAAAGCAAGCAAGGCTATGGCAAAGTGAAACGAGGCTAAGGCACCACAACGCACGGCTAGGCAATGCACGGCCACCCAAGGAAAAGGTAACGCAAGGCAACGCACTGTGAGGCAAGGCAAGGCTAATGCACGACAGGGCAAGACTAGGCAATGCACGGAAGGCAAGCAAAGAGTAACGGAAACCAAGGAAGGCAAGGGAAAGCAAGGCAAGGCAAGGGTAACGGAAGGAACGGCACGGCAAGGGGAAACAAGCCTAAGGCACGACAACGCACGCTAGGCAATGCACGGCAAGGCAAGGAAAGGGTAACGCCAGGCAAGGCACGGTCAGGCAAGGCAAGGCTAATGCACGACAAGGCAAGGCTAGGCAGTGCACGGCAAGGCAAGGAAAGGGTAACGCAAGGCAAGGCACTGTCAGGCGAGGCAACGCTAAGGCAAGAAAACGCAAGGCTAGGCAATGCACGGAAGGAAAGCAAAGAGTAACAGAAGGCAAGGAAAGCAAGGGAAAGCAAGGGACGGCAAGGGTAACGGAAGGAACGGCACGGCAAGGGGAAACAAGGCTAAGGCACGACAACACAGGGCTAGGCAATGCAGGGCAAGGCAAGGAAAGGGTAACGCAAGGCAAGGCACGGTTTGGGGAGGCAAGGCTAATGCACGACAACGCAAGGCTAGGCAATGCACGGAAGGCAAGCAAAGAGTAACGGAAGGCAAGGAATGCAAGGCAAAGCAAGGCAACGCAAGCAAGGCTATGGCAAGGTTAAAAAAAGGCTGAGGCACGAACA